>NW_028320221.1:0-109013 GCF_062004578.1 Staurois parvus
GCGGAAGTGATAACCATTTAGCCACTGTGCCGCCCAGTACTGTGGATTCTTTATTACAGATCTGTACTATGTCTTGTATTGCTGTCAGTCGTCTTGTATGAACTCATATTCGATTTCTCTGTATTCAGGATTGGAAGTGCCGGCTCAGGCTAGGTGTCCCAATTCCCCAGGGTCGCGGTACGTATTTACTAAGGTTCCTTTTTGTGCCAGTCTCTCCTCCTTATTCCAGACCTGTCTGACTTGCTTCTCTTCCTCAGGAATCCCCCCAAGTGCTGCAAGATGTTGCGAAAGAACATGATAGAGGTGTTGGTTCGAGGGGCCCTGAATCCTCCTCTTCGTCTGTCCTCCATATTTCTCCGATGCCACTCCACCTCGGCCACAGACCACCACCATGCAGAGCTGGCCAGGGAAAGATCCAAGACCGTCACTTCCTTCTACAACCAGTCCGGCATTGACCTGGCAGCGGAGAAGGTAACTGTCCGCCAGACTGGACCAATCAAAACCGGGATATAAATACACGAGGAGAGATTTTCAGATTCTCGCCTGCTTCTGTCTTTTCAAATATTATACAACTGATTTCCTTCGCCACTGATGGGATGGGGGGCATGGAGTCATCAGTACATTACTTCTGTATTTCAATAGAGTTCATGATCCTTTAGCTCATGGTTGCCAGAAAGAATCGAGCTTGTCCGTCATGGATACATACCACCCACATGTCTGTTTCCTCGCTGAGTCTGGGTACTGCTGGTGTCTGGGGTACTGCTGGTGTCTGGGGTACTGCTGGTGTCTGGGGTACTGCTGGTGTCTGGGGTACTGCTGGTGTCTGGGGTACTGCTGGTGTCTGGGGTACTGCTGGTGTCTGGGGTACTGCTGGTGTCTGGGGTACTGCTGGTGTCTGGGGTACTGCTGGTGTCTGGGGTACTGCTGGTGGGTACTGCTGGGTCTGGGGTACTGCTGGTGTCTGGGGTACTGCTGGTGTCTGGGGTACTGCTGGTGCCTGGGGTACTGCTGGTGCCTGGGGTACTGCTGGTGCCTGGGGTACTGCTGGTGCCTGGGGTACTGCTGGTGCCTGGGGTACTGCTGGTGCCTGGGGTACTGCTGGTGCCTGGAGTACTGCTGGTGCCTGGAGTACTGCTGGTGCCTGGAGTACTGCTGGTGCCTGGAGTACTGCTGGTGCCTGGAGTACTGCTGGTGCCTGGAGTACTGCTGGCACGACTGCGCAAAATCATGTGTGTGTGTTTTTGTACGTGATTTTGCATTTCCGGGTAGGGGGCGTGCACACAACCTTGGCTGTCAATCACCGGGTCCTGGCTGGCGATTCCCCACCAGCACCCAGCGATCTCCGAGTATTACTGATGGGAGAGAGACCTGTATGTAAACAATACAGATCTCTCCCTTGTCAGCTCCTGCACACTGCTTTGTATGGCTCTGTATAGCAGACCAATACAAAGCAGTGTGCATACAGTGTAAAGCACACACACAGCCCACATAGTAAAACAGCACACAGTTAACCCTTTGATCGGCCCACATGTTAACTCCTTCCTGCCCAGTGTCATTAGTACAGTGTCATTGCTTTTTATTAGCACTAATCACTGTATTGGTGTCACTGGGGAAGTCAGTGACAACAAGTCAGTTCCCCCCAGTGTCAGAATGCCAGCCGCAGTCCCGCTATAAGTCGCTGTTTGCCGCCATTACTAGTTAAGAAAAAAAAATTCCAGTATCTATACCGCCATTTGTAAACGCTATAACTTTCACGTAAACCAATTTTATTTACACGTATTGGGTTTTTTTTTTGGTTTTTTTTTGTGTTTTTTTTTAGCAAAGATATGGAGCAGAATACATTTTGGCCTAAATTTGACAATTTGTTTTTTTTCACTGGACAGGTTTAATAGCGAAAAGTAAAAAATAATTTATTTTTTTTTGTTTTGTTTTTTCAAAATTGTCAGTATTTTTTTTTTGTTTATAGTACAAAAAATAACCGCAGAGGCGATCAAATACCACAGAAATAAAGCTCTATTTGAGTGGGGGGAAAAAAGGCCGTAAATTTAATTTGGGTGCAGCGTTGCATGACCACGCAATTGTCAGTTAAAGTTTGCCATATATCGCAAAAATGGCTTGGGCAGGATTGGGGGGGGGGGGGGGAGGAATCCTCTGGAGGGCAAGTGGTTAATACAGGAAATTTTGGGAATCGCAGGGTTGGGGATGTGTGGTCGTCCTGCAGCATTGCTGACTTGTTTCTTGATTACATTTTAGCCGTCCGTGCGTCTGACCCCCACCACCATGCTGTACTCGGGTCGCTCTCAAGATGGCAGTCACATTCTGGTAAGCTGCAGTCAGTTCTGATTGGTTGATCACACAGACATCTGTTGTAGAAATTCATGACTGTGCTGCTGTTTTCATACTACTGCAGTTTGCATCTTTACCTGTTGCCACCTGCGGGACGCATGTATGTCGACAAAAGGATGCACTTTAGTACCCACCTCATTGTTTCTGTGCTGAGGGCGCACTTCCCAGCATAGAGACAGCTCTCAGTCCCCACTAATGGTCAGGATCCGGTCCTGCTGACTACCAATCACGTCACCACCCTGACAGCCAATCACTGTGGTCACATGATCACCGATCCTTCCTGCCCCCCGAGTGTTCAGAACTCTTTAAAGCAGTGTTTCTCAACTCCAGTCCTCATGGACCCCCAACAGGTCATGTTTTCAGGATTTCCATTATTTTGCACAGGTGATTTGATCAGTTTCACTGCCTTAGTAATTACCACAGCTGCTTCATCTGAGGGAAATCCTGAAAACATGACCTGTTGGGGGTCCATGAGGACTGGAGTTGAGAAACACTGCTTTAAAGGGATGTCAAGGCGGGTGGGAAGGGGTTAACTGGAGCGCCAGCCAAGGTATATTCTAGCTCCTGAGGGCTCCTCTGTCGGGATTTTTTAACCTCCATTAATGAAAGTTCCTGTAGGCCCTATCCGGGGGCTTCAGTGATGGTTTGAAGCTGGTTGGTTTTCAGATATCGTCACAATAGTTGTAAAACTGCAGAGAATTCTAGTGGTAGGATTTCAGCAGGAAACCAGTCGTTCCACCTTTTTACACATCGGATCCATTATTGTAATCCAGTGAATAGATCAGATTTGAACCTTATCTGCTTCTTCGAAGATGGAATGTGATCCCGACCTTTACAGAGGGTCTGTACTGTGGATGCCGTGGCCAACAAAGGCAGACATGGCAAAGGACTGGTCACCAGTATTGCTTATAGCTGCCCTATCACGGACATACCATGCCTTGTTCTGCATCTGTGTGGAGGCTGCCATCTTTGCAGAGGAGCAGGACATCCTCCTTGCGGGCCCCCCATTCCTGACTGGTAGAGTAATAATGAAGCCTCAGGAGAGGTGGAGCAAGGACAGATCACAGAATGGATAAAGCGGAAGCAGGGAGATCCTTGCACTGCAGGTCCCCAGGTACAGCTTCTTCTCCAGCAAGGATAACCGTGAAGGAGTACACTAGTGGCATCACCAAATTTGGTGCAGCAATCGCAGGCTGCAGTTCCTTAGATGATCTCGCACTGCACATATACAGATGTGAGGCTCCGGGCACAGGATGTACACTTCTCTTTTTCAGGAGACATTCCAGACAAAAGGTAGATTGTCCAGGATACTGCCCAGGGACAGTTCAGGGCCACATTGACAAATACACAGTAAACCTGCGAGTCAGCATCTTGACAACATGGAGGCTCTGTATTTCCTGCGTTGTCAGTCCTGTGAATCTTTCTGATTGCTTGTGTTCAGATTTTTTATTTTTTCTTTGTAGAAAAGCGCAAGATACTTGCACAAGGAGCTCCCTGCCCGCATCGCTCACAGAATTAAAGGATTTCGCAGCTTGCCCTTCATCATTGGCTGCAACCCCACCATCCTACATGTGGTGAGTAATTGTGTGCACACAGATCAGCCACCAGTAGTATTTGCAACTCTCCCTAGGAACTTTGTTACATTTTGATACTTTTTTTAAATACACTTCTCCAAAAAAATTGAAGACTTTTTAATCTGTGTCTATCATCCAGTCAATGAAACTCCTGGGATATTGATCTGGTCAGGTAAGTAGCAGAGGGGGTTGTTAATCAGTTTCAGCTGCTTTGGTGATAATGAAATTAACAGATGCATTAGATGGGCAACAATGAGACGACCCCCAAAACAGGAATGGTTTTAGAGGTGGAGGCCACTGACCTTTTTTTTCCCCTACTCATCTTTTCTGACTGTTTTGCACTGGGTCAGTGTCGCTAATGGTAGCATGAGGCCATACCTGGACCCTACAGAGGTTGCACAGGCAGTCCAGCTCCTCCAGGATGGCACATCAATACGTTCCATTGCCAGAAGGTTTGCTGTGTCTCCCAGCACAGTCTCAAGAGCATGGAGGAGATTCCAGGAGACAGGCATTTACTCTAGGAGGGCTGGACAGGGCTGTAGAAGGTCCTTAACCCATCAGCAGGACCGGTATCTGCTCCTTTGTGCAAGGAGGAACAGGAGGAGCCCTGCCAGAGCCCTACAAAATAACCTCCAGCAGGCCACTGGTGGGAATGTCTCTGACCAATCAGGAACAGACTTAATGAGTCCTCGAGTTTGACGAAATCCATCTAATGAATGCAATAGGCAGACTAAGAACAGACAATCAGGCTGGGGTGGAAAGATCTAGGTGATACTGCATGACCTCCAACCAGGAAATGAGGCTGAGCTCAATCTGACTGGCTGCAGCTTCTAATGCACAATGTGAGAAGCTCTCAGTGTGCAGGAAAGTCAGAGTAAGCCATTTCAATCCAGGAGAGGAGCCGGTACAACTGTGCAAGACTGAAGGGAAGGCTGGAGGTCACAATTGCTGATCTGAATGATCTTTTTCTTTCGCCTGCAGCATGAGCTATACATCCGCGCTTTCCAGAAGCTGAGCGAGTTCCCGCCGGTGAGTGTCTCCTTCCATATTCTCCTCCATGGAAATGTATTTTGTGTTTTAGTCTCTGCAGGCCAGGGTTACCCGTCTCTCTTCCTGCACAGATCACAGACCACGAGGTGGAGAGCCAGTACTGCAAACTGCTCCGGCAGCTCCTGGATGACCATAAGGATGTGGTGACCCAACTGGCTGAGGGGATGAGAGAAATCCGCAAACACATCCAGGTAACATAGAGCCAGCTTTGACCCATCGCAGTGGTGCCTCACACGTCACCGTCTAATAGCACCATGCTGGGGCACTTTACACTGGACTTGCAGTTTTCAGTTGCTACCAGGCGTCCTCCTTAACCCCCCTGGCGGTATTCCTGAGTGTAGCTCGGGGTAAAGTTTCAGCACCACAAGCTGTAACCCCCCCGAGCTACATTCAGGCTTACCATGCAGCGTTGCTCCGGGATCTCTTCTGCACTCACCTTGTCCTGCGCTCCCACGATGTCCCTCCTGCAGTGTCCCCAGCAATGTCCTCCGGCGGATGCCGGCATCAGTCTTCCGGGTTCCGTTCCCTGCGACGTCGGGACATACGAGGGGCGGAACTGGCAGGAAATTTGAAAGTTGTAAAAGTGACATTCACTAAACTCACTAAAATCTGATAGTATTCCATTCCTGTATCAAACCATTTCACATACGTTTTGTCCCGAGTGCTTTGTCCGGCGCCCTGCCTGCATTTTTACCGCCCTTTCTGCCTGGAAACTGAGAAACGTCCATGGCGTCCAAAAAGCGTCCCTTTGTCAAAAGCGGTTTTAGACCGGCTAGAGAACAGCGATAGTAAATCAGAACCACTTGTAGAATTGAGTGATAATGATTGGTGGGGGAAATTCATCATCAGACACTGAAAACGATTCTGCGACTTTGCTCAGTGATGTGCGAACTTGGCGCTATATTTCACATTTCAGTGTTTTTGGTTTGATTACATTATTGAATTTTATTATTATTATATTATAATTTATGATTTTCGTGTTTCAAATTTTATCCTCCCCGGGATGTTTACTAGACTCTCTTGTTCAGACAGATTTCAAGGAGTTATTCCTAAAAATTACAGCCTACAATAAACATATTTCCATGCAAAAAAATGTACCACTTTGGAAGTTAAGGGCCAGTTCATGCTACAAAAATGCACTCCGGATGCATTCCAGATATGTTTTTGCTCACAGTTCACAGCCCACACAGCTCCGGTTCAGTTTTGATGCAGTTTCCTATGTTCCAGCATGGTTCTGTACAGAATAAAATGCAGCATGTTTGTTTTTTTTTTTTCTGCACCAGGAACTGACTGCACTAGTGTGAACTAGGGCCATTGGAATACATGGAAAACACTGTGCATTCATTTTTGATGCAGAAAAAAAAGCGCACTGGACTGCATCTAGCCCTAAAGAACAAGGTAGTACTTATGTTTTGTTCTCTGAGCCATCATGTGTTGAAAAGATTTCTGTTATAAAACACTTGGTGAACCTTCTAGAATTCATCCTGTGAGGTGCTCTCTGCGTTCTTGCTGCCATGAAGTACATAGAATACAGGTTCAAATAGAACTATGGCCTCCCGTTAAAAAGGTTACTGTAGCAATAAAATGTGTAGGAATAAAAATAAAGTATGTGTGTGTATAATATATATATATATGGGAGGGGATCATCCTCTGCTCAGTATGTCACAGTACATGTTGGCATTCATGGTTCCCTCAATGAACTGTAGCCCCCCAGTGCCGGCAGCACTCATGCAGCCCAAGACCATGACACTCCCACCACCATGAGGCCCCAGACCATGACACCCCCACCACCATGGGGCCCCAGACCATGACACCCCCACCACCATGAGGCCCCAGACCATGACACTCCCACCACCGTGCTTGACTGTAGGCAAGACACACTTGTCTTTGTACTCCTCACCTGGTTGCCGCCACACACGCTTGACACCATCTGAACCAAATCAGTTGATCTTGGTGTCATCAGACCACAGGACATGGTTCCAGTAATCCTTGTCCTGTGAGCTGCAGTGCCTGGATGGGGAGCACGTGAGACACAAATGAAGGAAGATTTTGGCTCCATCAGGGAAGGTAACTTTTTGAGGCTTGTGTAGTACAGTAACTGGATTGGTTACTTGAGAGCCCCTATACCAGGGGTAGGCAACCTGAGAGCCACAGGACTACAAGTTCCATCATGCCTCTGCAAGTCATAGCTGAAACTGTCAGTTTTTTGTAATCTTTGCAATGCTTCATGGGAAATGTAGTTTCACAACAGCTAGAGAGCCACAGGTTGCCTACTCCTGATGTATACCAAAAAAGACGACACCACTGGCCTAAAGTACAGCCCCTGACTTTGATATCGCATACTATACGTGGCCTTTTGGCAAAGACAGCCGAATATGGATGAAGATTATAGGCATGATACAAGAAATGATCCAAGACTGCAGACGTGGTACAGCAGATGGTCAGGGACTATGGGCTTGCTACAAGAGATGGTCAGAGATTGCAGACATGCTGGAGAGGTTCGCGAGACTCCAAAGATGCTGAAGAAGTCTAGAAAATGGATCAGGAGACGCATTACATGAGACTGCTAGTGATCAGTGCTATAGCACAGCAATAAGGGAACAGACTAGTGTTTGCAGGAGTCCTGAGGGGTGCACAAGGGCCACAGGTTGGACAACAGGGGGTGTAGACTGTCACACAGGAGCGTTCAGTTGTACTATGTGGACAGATGGCACAGTTGTAGTGTGTGTTGGCTGAGCACCGGTAACTCTTGTCTGGAATAGCTCTGTAGCCAAGTTCAGTCCATCTAGAAATGATTTATTGGGTGATGTGCGGAGATTGGTGACAATGGAGGTTGCTGTGAACTCAATCCCTGCCGTTTCCTCCCTCTCAGGACGAGAAGGTGATCCGATTCTTCTTGGATAAAACATTGACGTCTCGCCTGGGTATTCGGATGCTGGCCACTCACCACCTGTCTCTGCACGAGGACCGGGTAATTGTGACTTCTCCTCCTTGCCTGTAATAATCGCCCGTCTTGTGTTCGGTCCTTCAATGACACATCGACTTATTTATACTACTGAATACAATACTGTCCAGGATCATTTGACCTATATGTGTGGCACTCTTAATGCTTCCTTAATTGGTCATGTGACTAGGCTGTCCTCCCCCAAGTTCCAAAATTTATAGAAAAAAATAACAGGACTTCTCCATGCTTTTATAAATAAGTCAAATATTTGAGGTCTTACCGCTGCTTTTCAAAGAACAAACTGCCAGTTTTTTTTTTTTTAATTTGGCCCCTTAGCAGCAGATTTTTACATCCGCCTCTTTATGTGACTGTTGTGCAGTCCCACCATATTCCAGTGACACCAACACCAATTCACATTTGTTTCTGTTTTGTGTTTTTACTCCAGCCAGATTTTGTGGGGATCATCTGTACCCGTCTGTCCCCCAAGAAGATAATTGAGAAGTGGGTGGATTTTGCCAGGTAACTGCAGTTAGTCCTCTCTCTTTCCTTGCTGATCTGATGCTCTTAACCTCTTGACACCGATCGCACGCAAATATGCGATGACCTCTCGGCCTTGATGCTGAGCGACCGCATATTTGCATGCAATTAAAAAATACATATGTGCTGAGAGCGCGCTCCCAGTACATATGGCCGCTACTCCCGGAAAGGTCCCGATCTCCCCTTTTGAACGGGACTTTTTCCGATCATGTGACCGCCGTGATGGCGAATCATGGTGGTCACATGACCCTAAAGCCCGCCTCTCTGCTTCTGAAACTCTTAAAGGGCCGGGAGGCGCCGTCACCAAGAGGTTAAAGCTCACTTATTTTATGAATTTTTTTCAGTTTCACCAAAGAAATTATACTTTTTTTTTTTTTTTTTTTAATATATATAGACGTTTGTGTGAACACAAGTATGGGAACGCCCCTCGGGTTCGAATTAATGGTCATGTGGCAGCGCGCTTCCCCTTCATTCCAATGCCACTGGATTACATCCTTCCAGAGCTGTTGAAGAACGCCATGAGGTATGTCCGGTGTGAGCTGTAAGCCAACAAAGGAGGAAAGAACAGGAGCTCAGTTTTCTTTTTCTGTCCCTTTAGGTCCACCATGGAGAGCCACCTCGACACCCCCTACAATGTCCCCGAGATCGCCATCACCATTGCCAATAATGACATTGACCTGATCATCCGGTAGGAAGGCGGCTTCTAATTGATCTGTTCTGCACTGAATACCTCTTATATCAACAGTGTCAACCAAAGCACCCCGTGTGGGGAACATGTTGCATATCTAAAGCTGACATTTTCTGAAGGGGGGAAAAAAAAAAGGAATACTCACACAGCAAAAAACCAAAATGTTGATAACCTTTCTGCATGCTATCAGTGGAAAAAGTTTTGGCTTTGGATACACTTTAACCTGTTCACGCCGAGCGCTGTCTGGGCCTTGACACCGAGCAGCTGCACAATTGCATGCAATTAAAAAAAAAAAAAACCGTGCTGAGAGCGCGCGCCCTGCGCGCTCCCAGCACACATGTCCGGTACTCACAGAAAGGTCCCGATCTTGTGAGATTGAGTTGAGTGCAGCCATATTTATGGTAACATCATACTTAAAGAGCAACTCCAACCCCCCCCTCTGGGTGATCTATGTATATGGATTTTTAAAAACTTTGTAGCAGATTCCTATTACAGCACTGCAGATTGAAATGGAAAGGTAATTCATAACGTCACAGTATGACCTGTCGTGGTGGGTTTTTTTTTTTTGTTTTTTATTGTTGCATTTAACATGCAAGACCTGATGAAGGGGAGTGTCTGAACCCCTGAAACGTGTCGAAATTTTTATTCTACTGAAGATCGAATAATATACCATTTTAGACTCTGACCTTTGATGCAGCACCCTTACTGCATTTTACATTTGGAGTTTGCAGTCTTCCAGTGCCACCCTGGTCATGTGATTGCCTTGACACCCTGTTGTTTCGGCTGTTGTCACTGTACACCAGTGTGCTGAATACATTTTAACCGCTATAGCACAAATACTGCTACAGGGTAGCACGGGTGCGCAAAATCAAAATGTGTGTCTGTGTGTGAGATTTTGCAGTTCCGGCTAGGGGGGGTGCTCGCACTGCCATTAGCGGTTTCAGCTGGCAATCACCAGGTCCCAACCGGCGATTCCCTGCCGGCGCCCAATGATCTCCGAGGATTTCCAACGGGGGAGAGACCTGTATGTAATCAATACAGATCTCTGCCCTGTCAGCTCCTGTACACTGCTTTGTATGGCTCTGCATACCACAGCAATACAAGGCAGTGTGCTTACAGTGAAGCACGCAGTTAACCCTTTGATCGCCCCAGATTTTAACCTCTTCCTGCCCAGTGCCATTAGTACAGTCAGTGCTTTTTTTTTTTTTTAGCACTGATCACTGTATTGGTGTCGCTGGGGATGTGGATGTAAGTCTCCTCCCCCCTTCCCCCAGTGTCAGAGCGCCTGCCGCAGTCCAGTTAGAAGTCGCTGGTCACCGCCATTGCTAGTAAAAATAAAAAATAACCAAATTCTAGTGTGTGTGTGTGTGTGTGTGTGTGTGTATATCTATCGCCATTTGTAGACACTATAACTTTCAGGTACACCAATTAATTTACACATATTGGGATCTTTTGGTTTTTTTTTTTTTTTGTTTTTTTTTTTTGTTTTTTTTTTAATGGGTATGTTTTTATAGCAAAAAGTAAAAAAAATAATTTTTTTTTTCAATAGGATATCTGACCGAGGAGGTGGAATCCCCCACGATCACCTGGAGAAAGTGATGGATTATCATTTCACCACGGCAGAGGCCAGCACTCAGGACCCCCGCATCAACCCCATCTTCGGCAATATGGTGGACATGGTGAACAGCGGGCAGTCTGGGCCCATGCACGGGTAAGATGGACTTGTCATCCGAGATCTGCGTCTGCAGTCCTGTGGTGGGGTTTACACTTCTCTTCCCTTTTCTCTTCTCTCCACCGTTGTTGCATAGATCTGCTATAAGTCCCAGGTTACACTGCAATACACTGGGTGTGCAATCTGCTGCAAGTGACTGTAGGACCCTAAAGACGGATCACAAATGCAGTGCGTTTGCCTGCATCGGATTGCGTGGTACCATGTGATCTAGTTGCAGCACGTGTGTGTTTTTTTTTTTTTTTTTTTTTTTTTTTTTTTTTTTTAAGCCATGCATTCACTACTTTTGGTGTGATTTCAGGCCACTCCAATGAATGGGCTGAAAGTTGCATGGCATTGAGTGGCACAGGACGTCCTGTATGAACCCGCACTAATAAAGGAAGCTCACCTCATCTTCTGGCATAGAACGGGCTCTAGTGGTGGTACAGCTTTTCCTTTCCCATCCTCCTAGTTAACCCTTTAAATTTGAAACAATCGGAATATTCGGCATTGATAACAGAATCTAGTTTTAGCCAGTATAGGTACCAAGTCAGTTATTCTATTGGCTTCCAGTATTCTTGTAATCCGTTACTCATCAGGGCCCAGACTAGCATAGGGAATGGTGGTACCAAGGAGCAGTCAGGCAGTGCTATCCATTCATACTAGGAGCTGGGTCATCATTATGCTGCTTTATCATTGTCAAATCAGCAGGCGGGGGTCAGTTTGTGGAGGCGGTATACTACTTAAAAGTAGTTGTAAACCCCTCCATATCTCCATTGAAGTTACTGGCCTCAGGTGATACATAGGGATGAAACAAATCTTACATAAGGTGTACCAGTTTATCTGCAGCCATTCTCTGCATCTGTTCAAAGTGCTGGATTTTATAAAGCTTGCCTGAGATTTCAAGAAAAAAGGGGTGGGGAGCTGAAACTACAAACTGCAGAGCTCAGTGAAGAGAGCTGATTGCAGTGTGAAGGTGGGTGTGTCCCTTCTCTCCACATAGGAACACACTTGAGGCTGTCAATCACAGGCTGTACCTTCCCCTGTCACCGTTTTTCTGTTGGTGTCAGGAAAACTTGTCAGAAATAACTCAGTGCTGAGTTTATAAAGCTTGTCTAAGAGTTAAAAAAAAAATAAATAAAAATACACTGCAGAGCTCTGTGAGGAGAGTTCTCAAAGCTGATTGAAGGGAAGAGACACACCCCTTTCCCTTCCACACAGGAACAGAGCTGAGTTAATCTGCTGGAGCTCCACCCCTGACACCCTTTTTTCTCTTGGTGTCAGAATTGGTTCATGCTGATGACAGAGGAAGGAGGCAGCAGACAGAAATGACATGCCGCGCTCTGGATTGAGGCAAGCACACACTATAAAGGGATGTGCTTTGTTCATATTTCATTTCTAAGGATTACAACCACTTTAACTGCAGTGCAGGAAAGTGAAGTAATTGAACGGGCTAGGAAGTCCGGCAGAGCTGTGTAAATCCCAAGACCAGCTGGACTGAATTGCCAAACTTCTGGCCATGTTAAGTGTTTGGACCAAAAAAAAACAAACAAACAAAAAACCGAGTTCCATCTCTTGCCATGATGTCCTGAAGAAGACTATAATGTTTTATCTTTTTTCTTAATTTTTTTTTCTTCTCTCCCCAGCTTTGGTTTTGGCCTGCCGACCTCCCGAGCCTACGCCGAGTACCTAGGTGGTTCCCTCTGCATCCAGTCTCTTCAAGGCATTGGAACAGACGTGTACCTGCGCATCAAACACATTGACGGAAAGGAGGAGAGCTTCCGCATCTGAGGACAGCCTGGAGTCCTTACAGCTTCTGATCAGACAATTGGCTGCATTGCCCTGTAACCCCCCCCCCAACACCACCACCACCATTCCACTGGCTAATGGGATCGTTTCCTTCTACACCTCAGTCTGCTTGTCTTCAGCAAAAGCCAATGTGGACCTCAAATCTTTGTCTTCAGGAGCCAACTTGGACCCTGAATTTGCCTTCTACAGGAGCCAATGTGGACCCCATTTGTTTGTCCATAGGAGCCAATGTGGACCCCAATTTTTCATTCTCCAAACAATGTTTAAAAGCTTTCCAGAGGACCTAGTTTCAAGATGAACTCCTCAATTCCAAATAAAAACTTCTTCTACGAAGACGAGAATGCAGTTAACTTGCCGATCTTTGGGATTCCAATCAATGAGATTAAAGATGCCGATTCGGATTATTGAGATTGTACAGAGAAGAGATCTGTGGTCTGTTGGTGGACCGCTCAGTGCCAGTGTTCAATTTATAAGCTGATTACCAGTATTTAGAATTTTTACCAAAAATGACGTTCCTGTTTTGGGATTTGGCAGTTTTTTTTTTTTTTGTTTCAAGGTACTTTTTTTGGATTATCCTTGGAGGATCCCAACGATACAAAAGAGACCTAATCCTGCTTCCTTGTACGCTGGATGTTCTTGAGAAGATGCCACCATGGTTCCATTGCCCTGGCTTTCCTTTCTATCTGAAAAGTGCAATCTAACCGTTCCTTGAGGAGCCGTCCACGCGGTCATCCATCAACCTATAGTACTTATGGATTCCGGCCTCCAGGATTTCTGGCCTTTCCTTTGAGACGGTCGTGGCGAGATTTTCGGAGCGCTGTGGACTCCCTTGATCTTTGGTTGGGCGCAGAATGGAGTCTCTGTGCTCAGCCGGAGGTGAAGGCATAAGGACTTGTTTGGTGATACATCTATTTTACTCGTTTTTGTGATGCAGATTATAAGCCGACCTTTTTGGCCGCCCTCCTTGTTCCATGTTCTTCATATTCGGCCGCCCTCCTCGTTCCATGTTCTTCATATTCGGCCGCCCTCCTCGTTCCATGTTCTTCATATTCGGCCGCCCTCCTCGTTCCATGTTCTTCATACTCGGCCGCCCTCCTCGTTCCATGTTCTTCATACTCGGGCCGCCCTCCTCGTTCCATGTTCTTCATACTCGGCCGCCCTCCTCGTTCCATGTTCTTCATATTCAGCAGGACCTCCTCGTTCCATGTTCTTCATGCAGGACCTCCTTCTTTGTGTACATTTCAGCCTTACGTGCCGCCACAACGTGTCTGGACTGTGCCGCTATAGAAGAGCTTTTTGTTCCAGATATCATCATACTTGTGCAATATTCTGGTGCTGTTCATCCGACAACAAATGTTAACCGATGGGCATCTCAGGACAGCACTCCCGGAACCCAACCCACCAAACACCCCCCAAGTGGGAGTCCAGCGACTGTCCGTGGACCATTCTTGTTTTCACAGTCAGCAGTAAATGGATGGACACGCCCGCCAGTCTGACCTGGAGGGATTCGTTCTGTTAACTGGCAACAGGCAGAAAGTGCAGTCGTTCTTCGATGACCTGGAGTCACTACCTTGCTTGTCTCCTACCACAGTAAGGGGGTCTTGGCGTTTCTGCGGGGGTGCTTACTCTCTCCCCTGTGATGGACCATGTTCTGGTTTCTGTTCCTCTTCAGTCATGTAGCTGCTTCCATTGATGTCGCCTACAGCTCTGCTACTTCCATTGAAGGGGGAGGATCCTCATGGGCGTGTCCTTTGTGACGTGATCTATCCCGTACATTTTATGGACGTTTTTTCTGCTGATCTTCCACCTTCCTATGACAATCAAGAGATGTTTTTATTACACGGCATCCGTCGCTTTGATTAAACGGTTTTGTGTGTCGTCGGTCACCAGTAGAAAGTTTGGTCTTTGCGTGACCTTCATACAGGCATGTTGCGTGTTCCTATTGCTTCCTCTGTATCTCCGTCACACTTGTTAAAGTCGCTTTTAAAGAGCGTGTTTTATGGAAAGGAAAAATGCTGTAGGGTAAGTTGTATCTGGAAACAGGTCCAGGTTCTTTCTGTTTTATAACTAGTCCTGTTAAATGAACAAGGTAAACTCCAAAGTCCACATCTGCCTGTGTCTGTGGGCTATAGTTCATCCCCGCCTCCGTGTGTCCCAATCAGACCACTGTGGAAGGATGTTCCAGCAGCCGCACACCAATCCCAGCCTTTCACTTCATTAGACCTGTTCAGCTGCTTGGTAACACAAATTGCTAATCAGCCAATCACATGGCTGCATTCAGGCATCAAGACGACTTGCTAAAGTTCAAACCGAGAATCAGAAAGGGGAAGAAAGGAGATTTAAGTGACTTTGAATGTGGCATGGTTGTTGGTTGGGTCTGAGGATTTCAAAAGCTGTTGATCTCCACAACCAGCTGTAGGGAAATCCAGACTCATCAGATCAGGCAGCGTTTTCCCATCTTCTACAAGTCAGCACAAAAACGCTACTATTGGTGTCTTTCATCTATTTTTTTTTTTTTTTTCTAGTGTTTTTGTGAGCTTATAAAACACGCCAATGAGCCTTCAATCAAAACAATTGTAGTTACCTTGTAATTCTCTTTTGATGTTTGCTCATTCTCCTCTGACAACAAGGCATTTTCCTCCACACAACTGCCACTCGCTGGATATTTTCTCTTTTTCAGACCATTCTCTGTAAACCCTAGAGATGGTTGTGAGGGAGAATCCCAGTAGATCAGCAGTTTTGGAAATACTCAGACCAGCCCGTCTGGCACCAACAACCATGCCACGTTCAATGTCACTTAAATCCCCTTTCTTCCCCATTCTGATGCTCAGTTTGAACTTCAGCCAGTTATCTTCACCATGTCTAGAGGTCTAAATGCATTGAGTTGCTGCCATGTGATTGGCTGATTAGCAATGTGTTACCAAGCAATTGAACAGGAGGACCTAATAAAGAGGGCGGTGAGGGTATAACTAGCACATAAAAGCATCCTCAGCTCTCTCCTTGTAGGCCATGGCTCCAGTGTGCTTCACCCTACTCCTGGGGCTTCATCAGACCAGCCACACTCTGATGACATTTGCATGGATGAAGCTTTATTGTTCCAGACAATGAACACAGGTCTGCCTAGACCCTCCTTGTGCAGACATGGTTCAGCCATAGAGGGTTTCATCGTTATAGGCTTGCAACATTGAAGCACATTTATTTTTTGTGAACATGTTCAAAATTTGTTACCTGAATATCTCCAGGTAAGATCTTTCCAGTAAGAACACTTCCTGTTGCAGACTGACAACACCAATCCACTGCCTTACATCTGACAACAGCGTGGTCATTCTGGGCTCGCAGCATTAAAGCAAATTCTTTTTTGTGGACATGTTGCAAAGTTTGTTACCTGGAGATCTCCAGGGGTGGTGTCCAGGTGAGATCTTTCCGGTGAGGGCTCCAGGTGAGATCTTTCCGGTGAGGGCTCCAGGTGAGATCTTTCCGGTGAGGGCTCCAGGTGAGATCTTTCCGGTGAGGGCTCCAGGTGAGATCTTTCCGGTGAGGGCTCCAGGTGAGATCTTTCCGGGGAGGGCTCCAAGTAAGGTCTTTCCGGTGAGGGCTCCAGGTGAGGTCTTTCTGGTAAGGTCTCCAGGTGAGGGCTCCAGGTGAGGTCTTTCTGGTGAGGGCTCCAGGTGAGGTCTTTCTGGTGAGGGCTCCAGGTGAGGTCTTTCTGGTGAGGGCTCCAGGTGAGGTCTTTCCGGTGAGGGCTCCAGGTGAGGTCTTTCCGGTGAGGGCTCCAGGTGAGGTCTTTCCGGTGAGGGCTCCAGGTGAGGTCTTTCCGGTGAGGGCTCCAGGTGAGGTCTTTCCGGTAAGGTCTCAAGGTAAGGTCTTTCTGGTGAGGGCTCCAGGTAAGGTCTCAAGGTGAGGTCTTTCCGGTGAGGGCTCCAGGTGAGGTCTTTCCGGTGAGGGCTCCCAGGTGTGAGGTCTTTCCGGTGAGGGCTCCCAGGTGTGAGGTCTTTCCGGTGAGGGCTCCCAGGTGTGAGGTCTTTCCGGTGAGGGCTCCCAGGTGAGGTCTTTCCGGTAAGAACACTTCTTGTTGCAGGCTGACAACACCAAGCCACTGCCTTACATTTGGCAGCAGCCTTTCCGGCCTGCAGTGCAAGCGCCTTAACGCATCTGCAAAGCCCCCAAACCGTGCACGGCAGGCTGACCACACTGTTGCTAATTGCAAGACAGGGGCTTAGTGTTGTCAGCCTGAAACAGGAACTGTCCTTACTGGAAGGATCAACACGAAAAATAAAATTGCATCAGATTCACAAAAAATTTGCTTTAGGGCCAGTTCACCCTTTAGAAACGCAGTCCTGATGCGTTCCAGGCGTGTTTCTGCATGCGCCTTTTTGATGCGTTCCACTTAATTTTTCCCCTCTTTTTCTTCAATTTAAATAGACGTGCGTTTTTGATGCATTTTACGGAGTTCCAGTACAGTTGTGTGCAGGAAAAGTGCAGGCTGCTTTTTTTTTCTTCTTCTTCTCTCCTCCAACCGGAACGCACTGGAACTGCAAGCACTAATGTGAACTATGATATTGACAATCATATAGCCTGCTTTCTGTGCATTTTGGATGCAGAAAAAAAGCAACTGAAATGCATGTAATGTGAACAGGCTCCAAGGGCATGTTTTTGGCACGGTCTGATCCGTTTTTAAGCAGGTTTTTGATGTGTTCGTTTTTTTTTTTCCTTCATTTTAAATGGGGACATGTGCGTTTTTGGTGCATTTTTTTGATGCACTTTACTGAAATCCAGTACAGTTCTGTGCAGGAAAAATGTAGCCTGCTCTACTTCTTCCTTCTTCCCCCCCCCCCCCCCCCTGCAACAGGAACGCACAGGAACTGCAAGCACTGATGGGAGCTGACATTGATGATCATATCACCGACTTTGCAGGGTTTTTTTTTTTTTTTAATGCAGAAAAAAAGCAACTGAAATGCATGTTGTGTAAACCGGCCCTTAATGTTGCAAGTCTGGAAGGATTCAGCCCACTGCAGCCCATCAGTATCAGGAATGTCTAGGCCCGGGGTGGGCAACTTGCGACTCTGCAGTTGTGGAACTACATTTCCCATGAGGCATTGCAAAGACCAGACGTTCCCAGCATGACTACAGGTCCCATGAGACATTGCAACACTGACAGTTACAGCTATGACTTGCAGAGCATGATGGAACTTGTAGTCCTGCAACAGCTGGAGAGCCGCAGGTTGCCCACCCCTGGTATATGCAGACCTGTGTGAACGGCGGAGCAGGGACTTTGTGTTGTCAGCATGACACAGGAAGCTGTCCAGGGATAACTTGCACCTTTTTCCAGCTCTGTGTAAGTTTTGGTCTGGTAGCTGAGCGAGGACGATGGTGAGACGCTACAGCGGCGGATTTTATTCCAGCGAATGCTGATTGGCCAGAGTCTGATGTTGCTGCGTAGTGCCCTGCGGTAGGCTCTGGCGCCCTCAGCCATCATGGCGTTCCATGAACAAACGTTTTTTGTGTCTGGGTATCACAGGGTTAAAGTCAATAGGTAACGGATCTGTTCTCATTAAGTAGGTCGTAGCTGAGAATGATTCACACGAGGTGAACGTTTAACTCTTGTCACGGATCAAAACGCGCACACACCCACGGCGACTAGCTAACCGAGGCGTGCTCCGTGACCGGGGTTAGGAGGGAATGAGGGGGGGGCTTACGCTGAGCATAGAAGGCCGGCCGTGATACATCGCTCTGCCGGAGTAAATGAGTTTGGCTCGTGCCAATTGACGTGCGCCTTCCCCCTACAACTGGCGGGTTAATGGGTGATGGGGAGAGCTGATGAATCGATGAATGACGGAGGGTCGGACCCGGCCAGAAGATGACATGTATGATGATAAAGCACTTACCTGCACACAGATGCCATTCCTGCCCCTCCCCCACCCTGCAGTGACTGTGCCTGTGGAGAGTTTTTGATTTTTCAGTGTATTATATATATTTTTTTTCTCTTTTTGTTCAATAATAAAGTTGTCTGACTCAGGCCTACAGAACAACCACTAAAGGTGTATGACGGATGGTTTGTCCTGTGTGTGGGGGGGTACTGGAGGACGTGAGGGGGTGGGGAGTATCCTACAGACCATGTCAAGAGGAGATCATTCACTGCAGGGCCATAGATCAACACAGGGACACATAGAAAACCATTGTTCTGTGTGTCCTGCTCACACCATACATGTGTAGTACATACAAATTCCACGTGAATGCATGTCACCGCACTGTGCCTTATTGGAAGTATAAATACAGTTTAAACACAGGGTTTTTTTTGAGGGGGGGGGGGTTTGGGTTTTTTTTCTTAAGGTTTTTTCTTTTTTGGGGGGGGGGGGGGGTCTTTTTTATTTTTTGGTGGTATATGTGGGGGTTTTTGTGTTTTTTTTTTTAACTTTTTTACTTTTTTGTTTTACTTTTTGTTTTTTTTGTTTTGTAAAGGGGGGGGGGGTGGTCTTTTATTGGTGATTATGTCCTACACTCATGAAAACCCCAAATCCACAATCTCAGAAAATGAGAATATTGTGAAAAGGTGCAATATTCTCGGCTCAAAGTGTCCCACTCTAATCAGATCATTCAGCCATAACACCTGCAAAGGGTTCCTGAGCCTTTAAATGGTCTCTCAGTCTGGTTCAGCAGGAATCCCAATCATGGGAAAGACTGCTGACCTGACACCATCATTGACACCCTCCATAAGGAGGGAAAGCCTCAAAAGGTCATTGCAGAAGAAGTTGGATGTTCCAAAAGTGCTGTATCAGAGCACATTAATAGAAAGTTATGTGGAAGGGAAAAGTGTGGAAGAAAAAGGTGCACAAGCAGCAGGGATGACCGCAGCCTGGAGAGGATTGTCAGGAAAAGGCCATTCAAAAGTGTTGGGGACTTTCACAAGGAGTGGACTGAGGCTGGAGTCAGTGCATCAAGAGGCACCACACACAGATGGATCCTGGACATGGGCTTCAAATGTCGTATTCCTCTTGTCAAGCCGCTCCTGAACAACAAACAACGTCAGAAGTGTCTTACCTGGGCTAAAGAAAAACAGACCTGGTCTGTTGCTCAGTGGTCCAAAGTCCTCTTTTCTGATGAGAGCAACTTTTGCGTCTCATTTGGAAACCAAGGACCCCGAGTATGGAGGAAGAATGGAGAGGCCCAAGGAACCCGAGTATGGAGGAAGAATGGAGAGGCCCAAGGACCCCGAGTATGGAGGAAGAATGGAGAGGCCCAAGGACCCCGAGTATGGAGGAAGAATGGAGAGGCCCAAGGACCCCGAGTATGGAGGAAGAATGGAGAGGCCCAAGGACCCCGAGTATGGAGGAAGAATGGAGAGGCCCAAGGACCCCGAGTATGGAGGAAGAATGGAGAGGCCCAAGGACCCCGAGTATGGAGGAAGAATGGAGAGGCACACACTGCAAGATGCTTGAAGTCCAGTGTGAAGTTTCCACAGTCTGTGTTGATTTGGGGAGCCATGTCATCTGTTGGTGTTGGTCCACTGTGCTTCATTAAGTCCAGGGTCAATGCAGCCGTCTACCAGGATATTTTGGAGCACTTCATGCTTCCTTCCACAGACCAGCTTTATGGGGATGCTGACTTCATTTTCCAGCAGGACTTGGCTCCGCCCACACCGCCAAAAGTACCAAAACCTGGTTCAATGACCGTGGAATTACTGTGCTTGATTGGCCAGCAAACTCGCCTGACCTGAACCCCATAGAGAATCTATGGGGCATTGCCAAGAGAAAGATGAGAGACATGAGACCGAACAATGCAGAAGAGCTGAAGGCCGCTATTGAAGCATCCTGGTCTTCCATAACACCTCAGCAGTGCCACAGGCTGATAGCTTCCATGCCACGCCGCATTGAGGCAGTAATTGCTGCAAAAGGGGCCCAAACCAAGTACTGAGTACATATGCAGCTTCTACTTTTCAGAGGTCCGATATTGTTCTATGTACAATCCGTGTTTTATTGATTGCATGGAATATTCTCATTTTCTGAGATTGTGGATTTGGGGTTTTCATGAGCTGTAAGCCATAATCATCACAATGATGACAAATCACAGCTTGAACTATCTTGCTTTGCATGGAATGAGTCTCATATATTAGTTTCACCTTTTAAGTTGCTGCACTGAAATAAATGAACTTTTGCACCATATTCTAATTTTTCCAGTTTCACCTGTATATGCGGCTGTGCGGGCCGTGTTATGCTCCTTGGGCACGAGAGCCCATTCATTTGAATGGACTCCTGTGACGCGCAGCGAAGAAGTCCAAATTAAAAGTATAAATGAATTGGTTTATAAAGTTATAGCGTCTACAAATGGCGGTATAAATATTGGGATTATATATCAGTGACTTAGCGGGGCTGCAGCTGACATTCTCACAATGGGGGGGGGGGGGGGGGGAGAATCTGAGTTGGTAGCACTGGCATCCACAGTGACACCAATACAGTGATCAGTGCTAAAAAAAAAAAAAAAAAGAGCCAAGACTCCAGTGCACATCGCTGGATTGAGACGGGGCTTAGGTGAGTATTAGGGGGGCTGGGGGGGAATGGATAAAGGTAAAAAACCTTGAGCCTGTGCAACCAGGATGAGGTCACCTTTAGAACATATAACGTCCCATAGCTGCAGCCGCCTCCTACTAACCCCCCCAGACAGATAGCACCGGACTTCCTGTACAAGCTGTCAAATGGGAAAACAGTGCGGCTGTGCGGGGCTCCGCCCACATGGCAGCATCATTCATTCAAGGACTTCCATGAATAAACTGCAAGTCCTTAGCAGCTGACAGCTTGTAATCCTCAATGAACTTCCACAGCACTGTGATGCTTCCTGCCAGTATATCTGCTTCACCGTATATCCCCTACACCCCGTAGATCCCCCTACACCCCGTACATCCCCATGCACCCAGTACATCTCGTACATCCCCCTACACCCCGTACATCTCGTACATCCCCCTACACCCCATACATCCCCATGCACCCAGTACATCTCGTACATCCCCCTACACCCCGTACATCTCGTACATCCCCCTACACCCCATACATCCCCATGCACCCAGTACATCTCGTACATCCCCCTACACCCCGTACATCCCCCTACAC
Source organism: Staurois parvus (assembly GCF_062004578.1). NCBI lineage: Eukaryota > Metazoa > Chordata > Amphibia > Anura > Ranidae > Staurois > Staurois parvus. Next base: position 21,758 of record NW_028320221.1, read on the forward strand.
CCCGTACATCTCGTACATCCCCCTACACCCCGTACATCCCCCTGCACCCCGTACATCTCGTACATCCCCCTACACCCCGTACATCCCCCTGCACCCCGTACATCCCCCCACACCCCATACATCCCCATGCACCCAGTACATCTCGTACATCCCCCTACACCCCGTACATCTCATACATCCCCCTACACCCCTTACATCTCATGCATCCCCCTACACCCCATACATCCCCATGCACCCAGTACATCTCGTACATCCCCCTACACCCCGTACATCTCGTACATCCCCCTACACCCCGTACATCCCCCTACACCCCGTACATCTCGTACATCCCCCCACACCCCATACATCCCCATGCACCCAGTACATCTCGTACATCCCCCTACACCCCGTACATCTCATACATCCCCCTACACCCCTTACATCTCGTACATCCCCCTACACCCCTTACATCTCATGCATCCCCTACACCCCATACATCTCGTACATCCCCCTACACCCTGTACAGCCCCTGCACAGCCCATACATCTCGTACATCCCCCCCACACCCTGTACATCCCCATACATCCTCCCCACACCCCGTACATCCCCCTACATCTCGTACATCCCCCCCACACCCTGTACATCCCCATACATCCCCCCCACACCCCGTACATCCCCCTACATCTCGTACATCCCCTGCACAGCCCATACATCTCGTATATCCCCCTACATCTCATACATCCTCCCCACATCTTCTGCTAGATCTGCAGGAGACTTGCGTGGCATTATTGATCCCCGGTGCAATGCTTTCCAGGCTTCTGCAGACAAAAATAATAAATACATTCTTTTTTTACCTGCAAAAAAAATTTGCATTTATATTTTTTTTTTTTTCTTTTCAAGAAGGTGAACTTATCCTTTTAAGTATGCCCATGTGAACGAGACCTAAGGCAACAAACTTTTTTTAATTTTTTTTTTGGGGTGTAGTGGGTGCCAAAGGTGTATAGTCAGTGTTAAGCCTTGTTTCTAAGCTCTGTGACGGCTGTGCAGAGCTGGGTATTCAGGAGGATATGGAAGGAAAAAATCAAACACAACTCTCCTGCAGCCTCATCTGCTGGAATATTCATTCTGGATCCCCAGTTTATCAGTGTAGGTCAGAAGAATTGTAATATACAAATATTCCACTAGGTGGCCCCAGAGTCCTATTTAGGCGCAGGGAGTAGCTATGAATTGAAGGGTTGGAGATCAGCTCTGTGGCCAAATCTTGGCCGACTCCGATATTTCACTGCATGGCGGTCCACGTAGCTTCATTTTATTATGTTTTCTTACAGGACTGAGACACAGAACGGGGTTTCATCACAGAATTTTTTTTCTCTTTAAATTAAACTTTAGATCTTGGTCCAAACTATACCAGTAGGACTAAATATCCACCCGGAGCCTCTGGTTTATAGAGCGGATACGTCCTAAATATAGAGCCATTTATCCAACCGTACACCCGGAGCCTCTGGTTTATAGACTGGATACAGGTGCGAGGGCCACATGAAATGGCCTGGCGGGTCAGAAGAGCAGTGTTGCAGCTGCAGGAGAGGTTTGAGCAGGGGCAGACTGACAACTCATGGGGCCCCTGGGCAATAGAGGATCATGGGGCCCCTGTGTCCTTGCCCAAACAAAAAAGCCTATATAAAAGGTTCCAGGGGCATATCATGGGGCCTCCTACTGACCCCAGGCCCTCGGGCAGTACCCGAGTTTCCAAATGGTCAGTCTGCCTCTGGGTGTGAGGGCCACATGAAATTATGGACTAGATTCAAACGTTCTATCCTCAGAAGGCGGGTGCTTAGTTCAGGCATCATCACCATCTACTTCCTGGACTGGGATGCCGATGCTTGGTTGTGTTCACAAATGTTTTACACAGATCATCCCCTGGCTGCAGCCTCTCACCTTGTGTTTTGCTCTGAACGTACAATGTACAGTCTGATCACTGGGGGAGGGGAGACTGAGGAAATGCTTCCTCCTGCCTGCAGCAGACTGAGGACACTCTCATCCTAGGCAAGGGCTGCAGGAGAGGTGCGAGGGCCACATGAAATGGCCTGGTGGGTCAGAAGGGCGGTGCTGCAAGAGAGGCGCGAGGGCCACATGAAATGGCCTGGTGGGTCAGACATGTCCCGCCGGCCTTGTGTCTGACACACGTGTTGTCACATGTATAGTTTGTTCAGGTCTGACTACAAATGTCACTTCAATGAGACATGAGAAGCCCCCACCCCCCCTCCCCCGGTACACATGACATCTGCCCCATCCAATGAGTTTTATAGGGTAGGATGTAGGTAAGTACATTGGGGGGGGGTTTGTTTTCTATAGACCCGAGAAATATGCGGAAAGTTTGAGTCAGAGGAAGCAATCACGGGATGACACGTGTGTGACCGCACTCACCGACACATAATCCCCCAATTCATTGTCACCGGTCCCTGCGGTGAGCGCAGCGCCCACGCCTTCCACGCGGCTTTCTATTTATAGCTGCGGTTTATATTATGAATGGATCCCAGCCAATCGGCTAAGAGAGATAAATGGACCTGGGGAGTGATTACATAATAGCAGAATTACACCGGAGCCGAGGGAGGTGATGGAGCTGGGCCACCTTCCAGGACTACAAGTACCAGCATGGCAATCCTCACAGGTCACAGCACCATCTCTAGGACTCTGTAGAGAAGTGGACCTGTCATTCCCTTCACCAGTCTGCCTGTATACATCCCAGTTATGTCTCCATATACATCCCGGTTGTGTCTCCATATACATCCCGGTTGTGTCTCCGTATGCGTCCCGGTTGTGTCTCCGTATGCGTTCCGGATGTGTCTCCGTATGCGTCCCTGATGTGTCTCCGTATGCGTCCCGGATGTGTCTCCGTATGCGTCCCGGTTGTGTCTCCGTATGCGTCCCGGTTGTGTCTCCGTATGCGTCCCGGATGTGTCTCCGTATGCGTCCCGGTTGTGTCTCCGTATGCGTCCCGGATGTGTCTCCGTATGCGTCCCTGATGTGTCTCCGTATGCATCCCGGTTGTGTCTCCGTATGCGTCCCTGATGTGTCTCCGTATGCGTCCCGGATGTGTCTCCGTATGCGTCCCGGATGTGTCTCCGTATGCGTCCCGGATGTGTCTCCGTATGCGTCCCGGATGTGTTTCCGTATGCGTCCCGGTTGTGTCTCCGTATGCGTCCCGGTTGTGTCTCCGTATGCGTCCCGGATGTGTCTCCGTATGCGTCCCGGTTGTGTCTCCGTATGCGTCCCGGATGTGTCTCCGTATGCGTCCCTGATGTGTCTCCGTATGCATCCCGGTTGTGTCTCCGTATGCGTCCCTGATGTGTCTCCGTATGCGTCCCGGATGTGTCTCCGTATGCGTCCCGGATGTGTCTCCGTATGCGTCCCGGATGTGTCTCCGTATGCGTCCCGGATGTGTTTCCGTATGCGTCCCGGTTGTGTCTCCGTATGCGTCCCGGTTGTGTCTCCGTATGCGTCCCGGATGTGTCTCCGTATGCGTCCCGGTTGTGTCTCCGTATGCGTCCCGGATGTGTCTCCGTATGCGTCCCGGATGTGTCTCCGTATGCGTCCCGGATGTGTCTCCGTATGCGTCCCGGATGTGTCTCCGTATGCGTCCCGGATGTGTCTCCGTATGCGTCCCGGATGTGTCTCCGTATGCGTCCCTGATGTGTCTCCGTATGCGTCCCGGATGTGTCTCCGTATGCGTCCCTGATGTGTCTCCGTATGCGTCCCGGATGTGTCTCCGTATGCGTCCCGGATGTGTCTCCGTATGCGTCCCTGATGTGTCTCCGTATGCGTCCCGGATGTGTCTCCGTATGCGTCCCGGATGTGTCTCCGTATGCGTCCCGGATGTGTCTCCGTATACAGCACCAGTGTCGGTTTGTAGGAGCGTACCATCTTTTATCATGACAAAGCTCCACTTGGGGCCCCTGCCTAGGAGGAGACGGTGTCATGAGTCTGCTGCAAGCAGGAGGAAGCATTTCCTCAGTCTCCCCTCCCCCAGTGATCAGACTGTACATTGTATGTTCAGAGCAAGTCACAAGGTGAGAGGCTGCAGCCAGGGGCTGATCTGTGTAAGACATTTGTGAACCCAGCCAAGCACCGGCATTTACATAACTGAGTCGGTATCCCAGTCCAGGTAATAGATGGTGATGATTCCTGAATGAAGCTTCCGTCTTCTGAGGAAAGAATGAGAACATTATGGATAAAGTCGATGTAACCCTAACACCTCCTATACGTTTAAGATGTTAATGTCATTTTCAACATCATTTTAACCTGCAGCTTTCCTTACGATAATCCCTGGTGATCCTGCCATCCTTGTTCAGGCACTTCCTGTTCTAGGGTGACAACATTCTGTCCCTGTGTCCTAATTGTGCTCCTGTGTTGTCACCTTGTCATGTGGGCTTCCAATGGAGACTACAAGTGGCTGTTTCAACACAAGTGACACAGGCATAGTCCAACGTTGTCACTATCAGGAAACCCGAGAAATCTCATGGAGCCATCGCTGGGGGTGCATGTAGGCAGGAAGTGGCTGCAAAGAGGCTGCAGGAGATCAGCGGGACTGAGATGTGATGACTTGTGTCCTTCAGCTAGCTGCATGGGGTGTCACATTGGCGGCCCTCCAGCTGTTGCCAAACTACAAGTCCCATCATGCCTCTGCCTTTGGGAGTCATGCTTGTAACTGTCAATCTTGCAATGCCTCATGGGACTTATAGTTTGGCGATAGCTGGAGGGCCGCCAGCTTGACACCCCTGAGCAGGGGCGGGACTGACCATTTGAGCACTTGGGCACTGCCCGAGGGCCCGGGGTCAGTAGGGGCCCCATGAAATGCCCCGGTACCTTTTTTATAGGCTTTGTTTGGGTGTGCTTTGAGTGTGGGCAAGGACACAGGGGCCCCATGATCCCCTATTGCCCGAGGGCCCCATGAGTTGTCAGTCCGCCCCTGCCCTGAGCTAGGGTATACATCGACTATATGCCCATCCTGGTGCCTGTCCTGATCCCTGTGACTGATGACCACTAGTAGCATACGTGGCTGGTGCTGTGTTTTCTGTGGGTACAGCACAGGAGGGGGGAGGGGAGGACTACCTGCCCTGTTCTAGGTGGACTGACCACTTTAAGAAATTCATTTTTCCTGGCAGAGATAGTTGTGAACCCAGAAACACGGCAATGATAACATGTTGTATGATATTAATATTCACCCGACATAATTATCTCCACCCATCTATAATGATCCCAATAATCCCTCCTGACAACTCCCTGATCCCTTCACTCCCAGATACTGAGCATGTAGTCATAATGGGCACATCACAGGGGCTGTACACCTGCTGTTCCCGTTATGAGGGGTTCCCACCATCCCTGTGCTGAGTTCCCGGGTCTGTACGCCCGCTGTGCCCGTTATGAGGGGTTCCCGCCATCCCTGTGCTGAGTTCTCGGGTCTGTACGCCCGCTGTGCCCGTTATGAGGGGTTCCCGCCATCCCTGTGCCGAGTTCCCGGGTCTGCACACCCGCTGTGCCCGTTATGAGGGGTTCCCGCCATCCCTGTGCCGAGTTCCCGGGTCTGCACACCCGCTGTGCCCGTTATGAGGGGTTCCCACCATCCCTGTGCCGAGTTCCCGGGTCTGCACACCCGCTGTGCCCGTTATGAGGGGTTCCCGCCATCCCTGTGCCGAGTTCCCGGGGTCTGCACACCCGCTGTGCCCGTTATGAGGGGTTCCCGCCATCCCTGAGCTGAGTTCCCGGGTCTGTACACCTGCTGTGCCCATTATGAGGGGTTCCCACCATCCCTGCTCTATTTTGCATTGATTCTGTACAGAGACACAAAGGGAGCACAAATACCCCAAGCTCCTGGGTGTGCAGGAACAGAGCGGGGAATCATGGCGGGGATCATGGCGAGGAGGTCTCCCTGGTTGGAAGGACATTGTCATCCATGGATACCGATGGGATTTATATCCTCATTATTTCTTCTTTCCTGAAGATTCCCCGATCACAGATGGGATTCCAGCTCTTCTATGACAGTCATATTCTCATGTATGTGTGCTGGCCCTTTAACAGTGTCTGTGTGGTGGGGAGTCATGTGACCTGGAGCTGCGACCCCTGCGATTAGTAATAGTGAGCGTGTGTGTGTCCCCATTATATCTTATGTAATGTATTATTTGTGGGTCGGGCGATGATCTATTCCGGGATCTTTTCACAAACTTTATATTACTCATTGTCTGTGCAGGAGGGGGAGGGGAGCGAAACGTCACATCACCCTCTCACAAGTCCAGCGTATTACGTTTTATAGGTTATTCAGTTGATTGTTTCCTCCTGTAATATAGAAATAATGAGACGGGAACTTCCCTGTGCAGCTTATAGCAGTTTATACAGAGAAGGAGCCGCAATCCATGTCTATCGAATATTAATTCTGCTCATTCATAAATCAGTTGCTTAAAGGGCCAGTCCACCCCCCAAATAGATGTACCCATGAAGAGAGTCTGGTTTCCCCACAGTTGTTTGCATCCATGCCCCTCCCACAATGGGGAGATTTCCTGCAGTAGTTTGTGTCTCTGCCCCTCCCACAATGGGGAGATTTCCCTGCATTAGTTTGTGTCTCTGCCCCTCCCACAATGGGGAGATTTCCCTGCATTAGTTTGTGTCTCTGCCCCTCCCACAATGGGGAGATTTCCCTGCATTAGTTTGTGTCTCTGCCCCTCCCACAATGGGGAGATTTGCCTGCAGTAGTTTGCGTCTCTGCCCCTCCCACAATAGATTTCTCAGCAGTAGTTTGTGTCTCTGCCCCTCCCACAATGGGGAGATTTCCCCCAGTAGTTGTGTCTCTGCCCCTCCCACAATGGGGATATTTCCCCCAGTAGTTGTGTCTCTGCCCCTCCCACAATGGGGAGATTTCCCCCAGTAGTTGTGTCTCTGCCCCTCCCACAATGGAGAGATTTCCCTTCAGTAGTTTGTGTCTCTGCCCCTCCCACAATGGGGAGATTTCTCTGCAGCAGTTTGTGTCTCTGCCCCTCCCACAATGGGGAGATTTCCCAGCAGTAGTTTGTGTCTCTGCCCCTCCCACAATGGGGAGATTTCCCAGCAGTAGTTTGTGTCTCTGCCCCTCCTACAATGGGGAGATTTCCCCCAGTAGTTGTCTCTGCCCCTCCCACAATGGAGAGAGTTCTCAGCAGTAGTTTGTGTCTCTGCCCCTCCCACAATGGGGAGATTTCCCTGCGGTAGTTTGCGTCTCTGCCCCTCCCACAATGGGGAGATTTCTCAGTGGTAGTTTGCGTCTCTGCCCCTCCCACAATGGGGAGATTTCTCAGCAGTAGTTTGCGTCTCTGCCCCTCCCACAATGGGGAGATTTCTCTGCAGTAGTTTGCGTCTCTGCCCCTCCCACAATGGGGAGATTGCAGTAGTTTGCATCTCTGCCCCTCCCACAATGGGGAGATTTCCCGCAGTAGTTTGCGTCTCTGCCCCTCCCACAATGGGGAGATTTCCCGCAGTAGTTTGCGTCTCTGCCCCTCCCACAATGGGGAGATTTCCCGCAGTAGTTTGCATCTCTGCCCCTCCCACAATGGAGAGATTACCCCAGTAGTTGTGTCTCTGTCCCTCCCACAATGGGGAGATTTATCTGCAGTAGTTTGCGTCTCTGCCCCTCCCACAATGGGGAGATTTCTCAGCGGTAGTTTGCGTCTCTGCCCCTCCCACAATGGGGAGATTTCTCAGCAGTAGTTTGCGTCTCTGCCCCTCCCACAATGGGGAGATTTCTCTGCAGTAGTTTGCGTCTCTGCCCCTCCCACAATGGGGAGATTTCTCAGCAGTAGTTTGCGTCTCTGCCCCTCCCACAATGGGGAGATTTCTCTGCAGTAGTTTGCGTCTCTGCCCCTCCCACAATGGGGAGATTGCAGTAGTTTGCATCTCTGCCCCTCCCACAATGGGGAGATTTCCTGCAGTAGTTTGCGTCTCTGCCCCTTCCACAATGGGTAGATTTCTCGCAGTAGTTTGCGTCTCTGCCCCTCCCACAATGGGGAGATTTCCCGCAGTAGTTTGCGTCTCTGCCCCTCCCACAATGGAGAGATTACCCCAGTAGTTGTGTCTCTGTCCCTCCCACAATGGGGAGATTTATCTGCAGTAGTTTGTGTCTCTGCCCCTCCCACAATGGAGAGATTTCCCAGAAGTAATTTGTGTCTCTGCCCCTCCCACAATGGTGAGATTTCCCCAGTAGAGTCTCTGCCCCTCCCACAATGGGGAGATTTCCTGCAGTAGTTTGTGTCTCTGCCCCTCCCACAATGGGGAGATTTCCCTGCAGCAGTTTGTGTTTTAGGGGATAGGTTAGGGATTAGGTTTAGAGGTTAATCTTTAAAGTCACGTTTAGGAGGTTAGGTACGGGATTAGGTTCAGGATTAGGTTTGGGGTCAGGTTCGGGATTAGGTTAGGGATTAGGTTTGGGGTCAGGTTCGGGATTAGGTTAGGGATTAGGTTTGGGGTTAGGTTCGGGATTAGGTACGGGATTAGGTTTGGGATTAGGTTCGAGGTTAGGTTCGGGGTCAGGTTCGGGATTAGGTTCACAATTAGGTTAGGGATTAAGTTAGGGATTAGGTTTGGGGTTAGGTTCAGGATTAGGTTCACGATTAGGTTCCGGGTCAGGTTTGAGATTAGGTACGGGATTAGGTTCTGGGTCAGGTTTAAGATTAGGTACGGGATTAGGTTCAAGGTTAGGTTCGGGGTCACGTTCAGGATTAGGTTCGGGGTCAGGTTCGGGATTAGGTTCGGGGTCAGGTTCAGGATTAGGTTCAGAATTAGGTACGGGATTAGGTTCGGGGTCAGGTTCAGGATTAGGTTCGAGTTTAGGTTCGGGGTTAGGTTCGGGATCAGGTTCGAGGTTAGGTTCGGGGTCAGGTTCAGGATTAGGTTCGGGATTAGGTTCAGGGTCAGGTTCGGGGTCAGGTTCGGGGTTAGGTTCGGGGTCAGGTTCAAGATTAGGTTCGGGATCAGGTTCAGGATTAGGTTCGGGGTCAGGTTCGGGGTTAGGTTCGGGATTAGGTTTGGGGTCAGGTTCAGGATTAGGTTCGGGATTAGGTTCGGGGTCAGGTTCGGGGTTAGGTTCGAGGTTAGGTTTGGGATCAGGTTTGGGATTATATTTAAGGGTTCTGGTAATTCTGTGCAGCCAGTCCTGTGATATGGGCCCGCCTGCCAGACAGGACAGACAATCAATCATAATATATAGACGATTAATAATTGTTTTCAGCGGATCTTTCCAGATTTCCCAGATTTTCATTCGAGAACGTTATGTGTGGAATTGTTGAAATCGATGATGAATCTCTTAGTTGCGATCGCTCCTACCTGGATCAATCACAAATCCATCTGTGTGTAGGCCACTTCTCTATATTCGGTGGATCAGTCTAAAGGAATCATCAAAATTCTGCAGATGAAATCGCTCGGGGGCGCGCCTAAATCTTTGCTTTGCGACTTTTATTTCATTCGATCATTTTAGCAGCGTTGGCCGATCCATTGTGCAATCGTGTTCCTGTGTGTGTGGACACTGCTGGTTTCCCCTCACTTTGTAGAGAACCGACCTCACTTCCTGGTGCGTCTTCAGGACAGGAAGTGAGAGGAAATCTCCCCAACGGGATACAGACGCCAAAAAATAAATCGCGGGTGAGGGGGGTCTAACTCTTCTAGTGTGGGGTGGACATACCCTTTAAATCTTTGTTTGTCCCAAGCTCAGCGCACAAGGAAGTGATTGAGCAACCAAAGCCAGGTTTCTTGGCAGTCTTTTAGCACCTCCGCTGACGCCGCGTTCAGTTCCTCCACTAGGTAAAGTTTTTATTAGAACAAACAATTAGCGGCATTCCCAGCCAATTACACATCGATCGCCATTAAAACCATTAGATCAACAGATGAAAGACAACGGTGCTCCATAAATACCAATTATGAGTGTGCGGGAAGATGGAGGAAATCGTTATCCGGTGACACATGACATTGCATTGTTCACGTGTGGATGGAGCTCTCATGGGTGCCAGCGCTGGGGATTCCGAGACAGTCACCAGTGCTGGAGCCACATGTCAGGGCAGAGAGAGATGTGTCAGACGGAGAGGAGGGTGTGACTCCATAGGTGTGCACTCCCTGCTATAAATAATCATTGCTGGATGGATGAACAGGTGCTCAGTCCTCTGACACAGGGATGGATACGGGACTCCGGGTGACGAGACCTTCCACCATGATCCTGGTGATGGTCACCCTCTGCACTGCAGGTAAGGGACACACCCCGGTCAGGATATAGAATGTAATATAGAACGTATATACAGCACACCATGGACCCTTGTATAAAGTCCACAGCTTTACTGAAGAGATCAGTGCAAACAGTGCAATGTTTGGGGGCCATGCAGGAACCCCTCCACCATGCTCCTGCTGATGGCCACCCTCTGCGCCACCACAAGTGAGGGACAAACCCTGGTCAGGAGATGGAAAGTAGAGGGAATATGTCACCAGCACACCATGGATCATTGTTATAAAGTATATATTCATATTGGAGAGATCACAATGCGAATAGTAAAAGATTTCGGGGCCATGCAGGAACCCCTCCCACCATGCTCCTGCTGATGGTCACCCTCTGCGCCACCATAGGAAAGGGACAAACCCTGGTCAGAAGACAGAAAAAAATGGAAATAGGTCACCAGCACACCATGGATCATTGTTATAAAGTATATATTCATATTGGAGAGATCACAATGCAAATAGTAAAAGATTTCGGGGCCATGCAGGACCCCCTCCACCATGCTCCTGCTGATGGCCACCCTCTGCGCCACCACAGGTAAGGGACAAACCCTGGTCAGGAGATGGAAAGTAGAGGGAATATGTTACCAGCACACCATGGATCATTGTTATAAAGTATATATTCATATTGGAGAGATCACAATGCGAATAGTAAAAGATTTCGGGGCCATGCAGGACCCCCTCCACCATGCTCCTGCTGATGGTCACCCTCTGCGCCACCACAGGTAAGGGACAAACCCTGGTCAGAAGACAGAAAAAAATGGAAATAGGTCACCAGCACACCATGGATCTTTGTTATAAAGTTCATGGAGAGATCACAGTGCAAACAATGCAACATTTTGGGCCCATGCAGGAACCCCTCCACCATGCTCCTGCTGATGGTCACCCTCTGCGCCACCACAAGTGAGGGACAAACCTTGATCAAGAGATGGAAAATAGAGGAAATATGTCACCAGCACACCATGGATCTTTGTTATAAAGTTCATGGAGAGATCACAGTGCAAACAATGCAACAGTTTGGGGCCTAGCAGGAACCCCTCCACCATGCTCCTGCTGATGGTCACCCTCTGTGCCACCACAGGAAAGAGACAAACCCTGGTCAGGAGATGGAAAGTAGAGCAAATATATCACCATCACACCATGGATCTTTGTTATAAAGTTCATGGAGAGATCACAGTGCAAACAATGCAACATTTTGGGCCCATGCAGGAACCCCTCCACCATGCTCCTGCTGATGGCCACCCTCTGCGCCACCACAAGTGAGGAACAAACCCTGGTCAGGAGATGGAAAGTAGAGGGAATATGTCACCAGCACACCATAGATTTTTGTTATAAAGTTCATGGAGAGATCACAGTGCACCATTTTGGGGCCTAGCAGGAACCCCTCCACCATACTCCTGCTGATGGTCACCCTCTGTGCCACCACAAGTGAGGGAAAAACCCTGATCACAAGATACAAAAAAGTGGAAATAGGTTACCAGCACACCATGGATCTTTGTTATAAAATCTGTATTTGTGTTGGAGAGATTGCAGTGCCAATAGTGCAACATATTCATGCCATGCAGGACCCCTTCCATCATGTTCCTGCTGATGGTCACCCTCTGCACTACAGGTGAGGGACAGACCTCAGTCAGGATATAGAAGTTTTAGGACATACAGTATGTCACCAGCACACCATGGGCACACCACAGATTTTTATTATAAAGTTCATATTTCTGTTGGAGAGATCAAAGTTCAAATAGTGCAGGATTTCATGGCCATGCAGGACCCCTTCCACCACGTTCCTGCTGATGGTCACCCTCTGCACTGCCAGTAAGGGACAAACCCTGATCAGAAGATAACAAATAGAGGAAATACAGTATGCCTCCATCACACCATGGACTTTTATTTTAAAGTCCATATTTATGTTGGAGGGATCGCAATAGTGTAACATTTTTAGACCATGCAGGACCCTTTCCACCACGTTCCTGCTGATGGTCACCTTCTGCACTGCAGGTGAGGGACAGACCCTGATCAGTCTATAGGAAATACAGGAAATATGTTATCAGTCCATAATGGATCTTTGCAATAAAGTAAAAATAATTGTTTATAGAGATCTCATCAAAGTGCAAATAGGTCATCATTTCGGGGCCATGCAGGACCCCTTCCACCATGTGCCTGCTGATGGTTACCCTCTGTGCCACCACAGGTAGGGGCCAAGTCCTGATTAGAAGATAAAAAATAGAGGAAATATGTCACCAGCACACCATGGAGCTTTGTTTTAAAGTCCATATTCATGTTGGAGAGATCATAGTGTAAATAGTGAAAGATTTGGGGGCCATATTGGATCCTTGTCTAAATATGTATGTATAGAGATCACAACACAGTGCAAGTAGAGCAAACTTTCAGGGCTATGCAGGACCCCTTCCACCATGGTCCTACTGATGGTTGTTCTCTTGCTGAAGGGCACGGACAAACCCTATTCAAGAAATAGAAAATAGAGGAACTATATCACCAGCACACCATGGATCTTTATTATAAAGTTCAAATTTTAATTGGAGAAATCACATCACAGTCCAAATAGTGCCAGTCGAGGTCATGCAGGACCCCTTCCACCATGCTCCTGCTTATAGTCCCCCTCTGCGTACAGGTAAGGGACAAGCCCTGATCAGGAGATAGAAGATAGACGAACTATGCCACCAACACAACATGGATCTTTATTATAATGTCCATATTTGTGCTGGAGATATCACATGGCAACATCTCATGCCATGCAGGACCCCTTCCACCACGTTCCTGCTGATGGTCACCCTCTGCGTACAGGTAAGGGACAAGCCCTGATCACGAGATAGAAGATAGAGGAACTATGCCACCAACACAACATGGATCTTTATTATAATGTCCATATTTGTGCTGGAGATATCACATGGCAACATCTCATGCCATGCAGGACCCCTTCCACCACGTTCCTGCTGATGGTCACCCTCTGCGTACAGGTAAGGGACAAGCCCTGATCACGAGATAGAAGATAGAGGAACTATGCCACCAACACAACATGGATCTTTATTATAATGTCCATATTTGTGCTGGAGATATCATAGTGCAACATCTCATGCCATGCAGGACCCCTTCCACCACGTTCCTGCTGATGGTCACCCTCTGCGTACAGGTAAGGGACAAGCCCTGATCAGGAGATAGAAGAAAGAGGAACTATGCCACCAACACAACATGGATCTTTATTATAATGTCCATATTTGTGCTGGAGATATCACATGGCAACATCTCATGCCATGCAGGACCCCTTCCACCACGTTCCTGCTGATGGTCACCCTCTGCACTGCAGGTAAGTGACACACCCTGATCAGTTTATAGGAAATACAGAAAATATGTCATCAGTACATAACAGATCTTCTTTATAAAGTAAAAATAATTATTTATAGAGATCACAATAGTGCAAATAGGCCAACATTTCAGGGCCATGCAGGACCTCTTCCACCATGTGCCTGCTGATGGCCACCCTCTGCACTGCAGGTAAGGGACAAGTCCTGATTTGAAGAAAAAAAAAAATAGAGGAAATGTATCACCAGCACACCACAAATCTTGTCATAAAGTCCAAAGTTTTACTGGAGAGATCACTATTAGTGCAAAGTTTTAGGGCCGCGCAGGACTCCTTCCACCATGTTCCTGCTGATAGTCACCTTCTGCACTGCAGGTAATGGACAGACCCTGATCAGGCTATAGGAAATACAGGAAATCTGTTATCAGTCCATAATTGAATCACTGTATAGCGCATGGGGCTGCGCAGGGCCCCTTCCACCATGTTCCTGTGGATAGTCCCCTCTGTGCTGCAAATCAGGGTCAGGCCCAAATCAGGCTTTAAATAATATTTCACTTGTGCCTGCGATTATCACGCGGTTAATCTGTCGTTTCACTTAGACTTTCTATCAGTTTGCGTGTTTTTGGCGCATTTCTGAAAGTGCACCGAAGATGCAGCATGCAGGACTGTCAGTGTGCTTTCAGAAGATGAGCCAAAAACCAGCGATCTAATGGAAGGTCTAAGGGAGGCCGCTAATCGACCGCATAAAAACCGCAGCACAGCAGCGTGAAAGCAGCCTTAACGTATAAAGACCGGTTTATGTTTTTGTTCTTTTTTATATCTCCAAATTCCTTTTTCTCCTGCTGTGATCTGACTCCCTGTTAGAGGTGGCTGCGTTCGTTCTCCACGGTTCCCCTGTATGTAGGAACGTGCCCTCTCCTGTACACCGTGGGATGTGTAATGTACATAGAGCAGAGCAGGGGCGGACTGACAACCCATGGGGCCCCCGGGCAATAAGGGATCATGGGGCCCCTGTGTCCTTGCCCAAACTCAAAAAAGCCTATGAAAAAGGTACCAGGGGCATCTCATGGGGCCCCCTACTGACCCCGGGCCCTCGGGCAGTGCCCGAGTTTCCAAATGGTCAGTCCACCCCTGGAGCAGAGTACATGGCCACAACTAACGTGCGCTGCTCATTCCAAACAAATGGGGGAAGGGAAGGAGAGGTTTGGGAGCTCACAAAGGGCGTTACAAGGAGGCAAAAAACACAGTAATCAATGATTTCATAAGGCCCCATTTACACCTGGGAGTTGCAGAAATGAGCAAAAAAAAACGCTAAAATGCGCAACGCAGTTGCGGTGCCATTATTCCTTAATGGCAGCCAAACGTGGATAAAAGTCGTGCGTTTTCCGTGCAACAAAATGTGCTCTAAGCACCTAAATCATGCAACACAAAACGTGATTGGCTCATGTCATGGTGCAGAGAAAGAGGATGGACGCCACTCAAACCCGTCCTGAGGAGTCCTACGAGAACACTGTGGTGCCAATGGCCTCAGCCATCACTCTGGCCACGCCTCGGACGCATTTCACCCTGCGCGTCTGTGACTAAGCCCCCTATGGGCAGGGTGAAACGCGTCGGGCGTAGCCGGAGTGACGGCTGAGACCATTGGCACCACGGTGTTCTCGTAGGACTCCTCAGGACGGGTTTGAGAGTGGCGTCCATCCTCCTCACCTGCACACTGCCTAGTTCCTGGTGTAACTGGGGATGCTGCTCCCCTCTTCCTTGCCGGCGGGAGGATCGTTTTTTTGTCCAGCCTCAAGCGGCACCAAATGCTTGCCACATGGCTCATGTCATGGCACAGAGAAGGAGGATGGATGCCGCTCAAACCCATCCCAAGGAGTCCTACGGGAACACTGTGGTGCCAATGGCCTCAGCCGTCGCTCCTGCCACGCCTTGGACGCATTTCACCCCGCGCATCTGTGACTAAGCCCCCTATGGGCAGGGTGAAATGCGTCAGTGGGCGTGGCCGGAGCGACAGGGTGAGATGTCATTGGTACATGAGCTTCTTAGCGGAGGGGGGGCCATTCAAATGAACGGTGCAGTTAAGAAAAAAAAATGCTAAAAACGCAATGTGGTAGCATCACTGAAGTGTGAACGGGACCCTAAAGATGGATGACGGCGCCGATAGTGGATGTGAAGGGATTATACTTGGAGGATTGGAATATCGATGGGTGTCGCGTTACATTCACATCGATTGTAATGAGATCTGGTCCGGCTCGGCTCCACCCATGGATTCGGTTTCATTCTCTAATTCCTTGTTTATATTGTGTTTTACACACATTACAGTCCATCAGTCACAGTGTAATCATTGCCGGGTGATGATGTGGTATGACAATGCCGTGTACACTCATCCCTCGGGAAACATCGCAATGTGACCAATCCCAGAGATCTGCGCTCACTTACGTCACAATTCTTCACCTTACATCACTGGGAGGCTTGTCATTACCTTTCTATATACCGTATGTGTGTGTATATGTACATGGTATGTGTACAGTGTGTGTATTTACATGGTATGTGTACAGTGTGTGTATATTTACATGGTATGTGTACAGTGTGTGTACTTACATGGTATGTGTACGCTGTGTGTATTTACATGGTACGTGTACAGTGTGTGTATTTACATGGTATGTGTACAGTGTGTGTATTTACATGGTACGTGTACAGTGTGTGTATTTACATGGTACGTGTACAGTGTGTGTATTTACATGGTGTGTGTACAGTGTGTGTATTTACATGGTACGTGTACAGTATGTGTATTTACATGGTACGTGTACAGTGTGTGTATTTACATGGTGTGTGTACAGTGTGTGTATTTACATGGTATGTGTACGGTGCGTGTATTTACATGGTATGTGTACGGTGCGTGTATTTACATGGTACGTGTACAGTGTGTGTATTTACATGGTACGTGTACAGTGTGTGTATTTACATGGTACGTGTACAGTGTGTGTATTTACATGGTACGTGTACGCTGTGTGTACTTACATGGTACGTGTACGCTGTGTGTACTTACATGGTACGTGTACGCTGTGTGTATTTACATGGTATGTGTACAGTGTGTGTATTTACATGGTATGTGTAGAGTGTGTGTATTTACATGGTATGTGTACGCTGTGTGTATTTACGTGGTATGTGTACAGTGTGTATATTTACGTGGTATGTGTACAGTGTGTATATTTACATGGTATGTGTACAGTGTGTATATTTACATGGTATGTGTACAGTGTGTGTATTTACATGGTATGTGTACGCTGCATGTATTTACATGGCATGTGTACGGTGTGTGTATTTACATGGTACGTGTACAGTGTGTGTATTTACATGGTATGTGTACGCTGTGTGTATTTACATGGTATACAGTGAAGGAAATGCGTATTTGCTCCCCACCTGATGTTGAATGTTCGCCCCTCACAAAGAAATGATCGGTCTAAAAATCAAATGTTCGGTGTAACACTGAGAGACAGAATACAACAACAAATTCAGCAGAAATGCGTCTAACAAATGATGACTGATCTGCATGATCATGAGGGAAATAAGTATTTGATCCCCTATCATTCAGGATTTCTGGCTCCCAGGTGTCTCTCATACAGGTAACAAGCTGAGATTAGAAGCAGTCTCTTAAAGGGAGTGCTGCTAATCTCATTTTGTTACCTGTATAAAAGACACCTGTCCACAGGAGCAATCAAACCATCAGATTCCAAACTCTCCACCATGGCAAAGACCAAAGAGCTGTCCAAGGATGTCAGGGACAAGATTGTAGACCTACACAAGGCTGGACTGGGCTACCAAACTATGGCCAAGCAGCTTGGTGAGAAGGTGACAACAGTTGGTGCAATCATTCACAAATGGAAGAAACACAAAACAAGTGTCAGTCTCCCTAGGTCTGGTGCACCATGCAAGATCTCACCTCGTGGAGTGTCAATGATCATGAGAACAGTGAGGAATCATCCCAGAACTACACGTGAGGATCTTGTCAATGATCTCCAGGCAGCTGGGACCACAGTCACCAAGAAAACAATTGGTGACACACTACGCCGACGAGGATTGAAATCCTGCAGTGCCCGCAAGGTCCCTCTGCTCAAGAAAGCACATGTCCCGGCCCGTCTGAAGTCTGCCACTGAACATCTGAATGATGCCGAGGAGGACTGGTGGAATGTGTTGTGGTCAGATGAGACCAAAATCCAGCTCTTTGGCATCCACTCAACTTGCCGTGTTTGGAGGAGAAATGCTGCCTATGACCCCAAGAACACCATCCCAACTGTGAAAAATGGTGGTGGAAACATTCTGCTTTGGGGTGTTTTTTGGGACGATGGACGGGGCAATGTACTGTCAAATCTTGGGTGAGAACCTTCTTCCCTCAGCCAGGGCATTGAAAATGGGTGGTGGATGGGTGTTCCAGCATGACAATGACCCAAAACACACGGCCAAGGCAACAAAGGAGCGGCTCAAGAAGAAGCACATTAAGGTCCTGGAGTGGCCTAGCCAGTCTCCAGACCTTCATCCGATTGAAAATCTGTGGAGGGAGCTGAAAGTTCGAGTTGCCAAACGTCAGCCACCAAACCTTAATGACTTGGAGAGGATCTGCCAAGAGGAGTGGGCCAAAATCCCTCCTCAGATGTGTGCGAACCTGGGGGCCAACTCCAGGAATCGTCTGACCTCTGTGATTGCCAACAAGGGATTTGCCACCAAGCACTAAGTCATGTTTTGTGAAGGGGATCAAATCCTTCTTTCCCTCATGAACATGCAGATCGGTCATCATTTGTTAGACGCATTTCTGCTGAATTTGTTGTTGTATTCTGTCTCTCAGTGTTACAATACACCGAACATTTGATTTTTAGACCGATCATTTCTTTGTGAGGGGCGAACATTCACCATCAGCAGGGGGGCAAATACGCATTTCCTTCACTGTATGTACGGTGTGTGTATTTCTATGGTGTATGTATGGTGTGTGTATGTCCAAACAAGTATGTGCAAAACACTTCTATTCTATCATTGTGCAGAAGATGCAAAGTAACTGTTTCCAGCATGGCATGGTTCACAAGGAGCTTGGCAGAGAGCATGGCATGTACAGAGCTGTTACGTCTGGAGGAAACGAGATTTAATCTCCAAACACGGAAAGGTTTCTTCACAGTAAGAGCTGTGAGAATGTGGAATAGACTCCCTCAAGTGTTGGTTGTGGCCAGCTCAGTGGATTGCTGTAGGAAAGTCCTGGATTCTTTCTTGGATACAGTGCTGTTTACATTTCAGGACAGGATGGACAGAAATGCAAACCCTTTGGCAGGTAGTTACAGGGGTGGGGGCACCTAAAAAAGAGGACCTTGCACCAAGTGAACTTTGCACTGAAAGTTCGAGTTTTAAAGAATATGGGGGCTGCCACTGCAAACCTCTCCTCCTGAAAATGCTGTTTTCCTGGCTGTGACATTGATCCAGGACCTTCCAATAGAGACCTCCCGGAAACTGGTATTCTAGAAAGATGGACAAGCATTGGAGGTTCTGGAGATTCAAGGTCTTCTTTAAGGGAGCGCTGCGGGGAGAAATCATCTTCAACACGTACTAACAATGACCCCCCCCAGGCACGGGGGCGCCACGGACTGGAGGAAATACACAATGGCTGTCCTGTGTTACAGAGAATCATCCTGCGCACAGAAATGAGACAGAATTATTGATGCCTTCTATGATACCCAGGGGTGGACTGACCATTTGGAAACTCAGGCACTGCCCGAGGGCCCGGGGTCAGTAGGGGGCCCCATGAGATGCCCCTGGTACCTTTTTCATAGGCTTTTTTGAGTTTGGGCAAGGACACAGGGGACCCATGATCCTCTATTGCCCGGGGGCCCCATGAGTTGTCAGTCCGCCCCTGATAACACCCCTTCCTGGAAAATAAAAGAGGAAAGACGTTCATCCTCAGATATGAACCCTCAGCTTTCAAAACAACCCATTCAGGCTACAATAGAAATGAAGGGCCAAAAATTGGCGTGTAGATATAAAATATATTATAAATACCCTTTCCTCCTTTTATTTTTTTAGAAATCACATTCCCTCTGTTCTCAGCTGCATAAGAGCTGCGGGAGGAGAGACAGCAGAACACTGGTCTTCCTAGTGAACGGGAGGCGTGTCAGCACAAGTCTGATCATTGGAGGATAGGCAGGCTGGCTGTTTTCCCAGCTCAGCCTGAAAGCTGACCACACTGAGAAGGATGTGCTTCCATGCCCTGGTGTGGTCAGTATGAACCGGAAGATCAGAGGGACTGGCAGGATCACACAAAGGAAGCAATACAAAGAGAAAAGGAGACTTCTACATACAAATACATGGGACAGCAGGCACAGATCAGGAATAGGAAATGTTAGGGAAGCATACTCTTTAAAATGCATCTGAATCCTAAGAGCGTATTATAGAATGTATCTAAATTATAAAATGTATCGTTTTCTCAAGATTTTTTCTTCCTGATTCGTGCCAGTAACACACTTCTTTTACTAAGGTGACAACGCTCAAAAAAAACCCCACAAAGTGGTTATTAAATACCACCAAAAGATATATGTAGGTAAGTTAGTGAGCGCACTCCAGTGAGCAGCAAATGCACTAAAAGGAACCACAAAACTTTTCCAACTGAAATTGACAAAATAAAAGTGCAGCGCTACAAACAATATCTTTATAACAATTATGTGAAATAACTCATGAGAAAAGATGATTGTCCAATGTAATAATATCAGATGTGGTAAGCAGTTCAATTATGAAAAAAACGTCCAAAAACGTTGGTGTAATCCAATCCAATATCAAGGGGTAGGTAGATTGCCCACTTACCAGAAGCGCAATCTCAATGCGCATGTACAGGTCACATGTAGCCGAGGTCTCATCCAGGCGCTGCTTGGTGGTACCCGGGTGGTCCCTCAATGATAAGAAGATATTGGTCTGGTCGGATCACACTGCTCCTTGGATCCACGCAGAAGCCTAAAAAAGCTGGGGCTGAGGTATGAGGACTCAGTGCCAGATATAAGAAGTAAAGGTACTCATAGTGTAGTATTTTAAATAAAACATTTATTAAATCCAATGTGAAAAAATCAAATAAGGATTACAAAGCACATGTCTGCAGCCTGTAGCCAGTAGAAGAGGCTGTAAAAAACATCTAAAACACTGACCAGTGAAAATCAAGGGTTGGCCGCCGGACCTCCTGATCCGGCGGCGTGACGTCAAGGCGTGCGAAGGCTCCTCCTCCTGGTAAGTGGGCAATCTATCTATCCCTCGATATTGGATTACACCAACGTTTTTGGAAGTTTTTTCATAATTGAACTGCTTACCACATCTGATATTATTACATTGGACAATCATCTTTTCTCATGAGTTATTTCACCACCAAAAGATAGCTCTGTCTAAAAACAAAATGATAAAAATGTATTTGCGCCCAGTGTTGTATGACTGAGTAACTGGCATTCAAATTGTGACAGCGCTGAAAATTGACCTGGGCAGAAAATGGGAACGTGTTCGGTGTTGAAGTGGTTAAAAAAACTATTATGAATTATTATTTAAAAAAATTAATAACTGTAATTAAAATAATTATAGCAATAACAACAATAATAATAATAATATCATTTGATTTTATTTTTAATAATTATAATACTACTACTAATAATGATAATATTATTATATAAATAAAATTTTTTAAAAAGGGTTTATTTTTTTTTTCCAGTAAATTTCACCTAAGCAGCTCGATGAACATATTTAGGAGTTTCATCTTCAGTGAAATTTGAAAATTGAACATTTCCCTTGCAGTACTATAAAGTGTGGCAACAGCCAGTGCAGCAGCAGACCCAATTGAGTCATCCTGGCAGTGAGCCTCCCTCCAGACATTAAGGTTTTGGCCGGGTGGCAAATAATCCCCCAGACTGGGGGAGTCATGGATCAGAAAATTCCTCGGTGAGAGATGAACTCAGCTGCCAGTGACAGTGCAAGCTCTGAGTCACCGAGTGTCTAGGGAAGAGTCACGGAAAGTTCCCACGCCTCGTTATGGATAATTGTTTAATGAGGACCGCTCTGCGTCTAGCGTGAGGACTGCTCCGGGCTGAGATGGAAAAGTGGACCTGAAGTCACAAATGATCTTTTTAGTTTAGGATGGAGCGAGTAAAGGGTTGAACCTCTGTCAGGTGTTTATTGCTAAGTCTTCTGGGAGCTCCAAACCAAAACTCTGGGAGTCCTGAATATTTAATATTGGTATTAATATATAAATATAAATTCTGCCCACATAGAAGAGTGAGGGCAGAAAAAGAACAAGCGTCCATCAAGTCTGCTCCATTTATTTATTTTACATTTTTGTGTAGGCCTCCTAGTAGGTTTGAACCCACCAACTGTTGACTGACTCCCTGCCTCTGCTGGAAGTTTGTTCCAAGCATCATCTACTTTTTAAAATTTAGGTTTTGCTGATACATACAAGAGCGACAACAGAAAAAAGTCCAAGTAGTCCATCAAGTCTGCCCATTTCTACATGTTTATAGTATTTTTTATTTATTTGTTTTTATGTCTTTGTATAGATCTATGTTTGTCCCAAGTATGTCTGAATCCACCTACTGTTGACCAACTCCCTACCACTGATCCAAGCATCAACTACTCTTTTGATACATTGATCCCGGGTATTGCACCCCGCCCCCCCATAACACATAATTATTCCTGGTGATTGGCCCATTTCCCAGTCCAACATCTGAGCTCTGAAGAAGGGGGAAATCTTCAACCCCCCCTTCGAAATGCATTGGATATTTCAGATTTTCCTATGATGGACTGATACCAACAGACTTTTCACAAATTGATCCTTCATTCTGGGTCCTTTCAAGGGGTGTCCTGTTTTGGTGAAGAACACCTTACTGGAGCCCTGTGCCTTGTCATAATCTGATGGCCTTTTCCAAGTCCTATTATTATACAGCAGATGAATCCTGATGAAGGGGGAAATCTTCGAGTCTCTGAAACACATTGGTTGTTTCAGGTGTTCCCATAATGAAGCAATACCAACTTTTCTGGCATTCTCATTAGACTTTCTACACGTTGTTCCTCCACTCAGGCTCCATTACCTTTAAGAGGTGTCCTGTTGTGGTGAAGAACACCTTGTTGGAGCCCTGTGCCTTGTCATAATCTGATTGCCTTTTCCAAGTCCTATTACTTACAACAGATGAGACCTGATGAAGGGGGAGATCTTCGAGACTCCGAAACATGTTGGTTGTTTCAGGTTTTCTGATAATGAACCAAAACCAACATTGTTGGTGTTCTCATTAGACTTTGTTAATCAGCTCTGGGTCTCATATCTTCAAGAG
The DNA here is from genome assembly GCF_062004578.1 of Staurois parvus. NCBI lineage: Eukaryota > Metazoa > Chordata > Amphibia > Anura > Ranidae > Staurois > Staurois parvus. The sequence continues at coordinate 44,657 of NW_028320221.1, forward strand.
GTGTCCTGTTTTGGTGAAGAACAGCTTACCGGAGCCCTGTGCCTTGTCAAACTCTGAGGAACCAATACCAACATGATTGACGCTCTTAGTCAGGGGCGGACTGACAACTCATGGGGCCCCCGGGCAATAGGGGATCATGGGGCCCCTGTGTCCTTGCCCAAACTCAAAAAAGCCTATGAAAAAGGTACCTGGGGCATCTCATGGAGCCCCCTACTGACCCCGGGCCCTCGGGCAGTGCCCGAGTTTCCAAATGGTCAGTCCACCCCTGCTCTTAGTAGATCTTGTACATGTTGATCCTCCACTCTGGTTCCAATATCTTCAAGAGATGTCCTGTTCTGGTAAAGACCACCTTACTGGAGTCACTGTGTCCTGCCATGATCTGATTGCCTTTTCCAAGTCCTTTTACTTACAAAAGATGAGCCCTGATGAAGGGGGAGATCTTTGAGCCTCCGAAACATGTTGGTTGTTTCAGGTTTTCTGATGATGTACCAAAACCAACATTGTTGGTGCTCTCATTAGACTTTGTCCATCAGCTCTGGGTCTCATATCTTTAAGGGATGCCCTGTTTTGGTGAAGAACACCTTACCGGAGCCCTGTGTCTTATCATACTCTGATGGCCTTTTCTAAGTCCTAATTCTTACAACAGATGAGCTCTGATGAGGAAATCTTTGATCCTCCGAAACGCATTGGTTGTTTTAGGTTTTCCAATGTTGAACCAATACTAGCATTGTTGGCATTCTCATTAGACCTTGTACATGCTGATCCTCCACTCTGGTTCCAATATCTTCAAGGGGTGTCCTGTTGTGGTGAAGACGTCCTTACTGGAGCCACCATGCCCTGCCATAATCTGATTGCCTTTTCCAAATCCTATTATTATACAGCAGATGAGTCCTGATGAAGGGGGAGATCTTCAAGCCTCCAAAACACGTTGGTTGTTTCAGGTGTTCCCTTGATGAACCAATGCCAACATTTTTGGCATTCTCATTAGACCTTCTACATGTTGTTCCTCCACTCTGGTTCCATTACCTTTCAGGGGTGTCCTGTTGTGGTGAAGAACACCTTACCAGAGCCCTGTGCCTTGTCAAACTCCGATGAACCAATACCAACATTATTGGCGCTCTTAGTAGATCTTGAACATGTTGATCATCCACTCTGGTTCCAATATCTTCAAGAGGTGTCCTGTTTTTTTGAAGAACACCTTACTGGAGCCCTGTGCGTTGTCATACTCTGATGGCCTTAATTCTTACAACAGATGAGCCCTGATGGGGAAACCGCCGAGCCTCCGAAACGCGTTGGTTGTTTCAGGTTTTCCGATGTTGAACCAATACTAACATTGTTGGCATTCTCATTAGACCTTGTACATGCTGATCCTCAACTCTGGTTCCAATATCTTCAAGGGGTGTCCTGTTGTGGTGAAGAAGTCCTTACTGAAGCCACCATGCCCTGCCATATGTTGATTGCCTTTTTGCAAGTCCTATTATTATACATCAGATGAGTCATGATGAAGGAGGAGATCTTCGAGCCTCCGAAACACGTTGGTTGTTTCAGGTGTTCCCATGATGAACCAATACCAACATTTTTGGCATTCTCATTAGACCTTCTACATGTTGTTCCTCCACTCTGGTTCCATTACCTTTAAGGGGTGTCTTGTTGTGGTGAAGAACACCTACTGGAGCCCTGTGCCTTGTCAAAGTCTGATGAACCAATACCAATATTATTGGCGCTCTTACTAGATCTTGTACATGTTGATCCTCCACTCTGGTTCCAACATCTTCAAGGTGTGTCCTGTTGTGGTGAAGAACACCTTACTGGAGTCATTGGGGTTTATTTACTAAAGCTGGAGAGTCCAAAATCAGACTCACTTCTGCATAGAAACCAATCAGCTTCCAGGTTTCATTGCCAAAGCTTCATTGAACAAGCTGAGGTTAGAAGCTGATTGGTTTCTATGCAGAAGGGAGTCTGATTTTGGATTCTCCAGCTTTAGTAAATAAACCCCATTGTGTCCTGCCATGATCTGATTGCCTTTTCCAAGTCCTATTACTTACAAAAGATGAGCCCTGATGAAGGGGGGAGATGTTCAAGCTTCTGAAACGCGTGGGGATTTTCAGGTTTTCTGATGATGAACCAATACCAATATTGTTAGTGCTCTCATTAGACTTTGTTCATCAGCTCTGGGTCTCATATCCAAATAGCAAAACCCTCATCTTCTGCAATGTTCAGGCTTCAATTCAAAGATACACCTGCAGTCCCATTTTCTGCCACTAGATGTCCTTAGTCTGATGGACAACATCCTTCAGCCCACTTCCTCTGAGCCCTTGTCATGCAGGGCCTGCCTCCAGCCTGTTGACTGGACAATGAAAGGAGAAGCAGCACAATGATGAGCTCATCTCTCTGTTACTCTGCTCTGTCCTCCTATCAGCATGCTTCTTGTCAGCTCATCAACTGTTTGGCTCATTGTGCTGCTTCTCCCTCTCACACAGCAACTGAGCTGTACAGAGACTGCAAAAAGCTGATACTGGGCTACATTCAGGGACTTACACTGTGTGCATTGTAACAGTAGATTGTAGGGGCAAACTGACAACTCATGGGGCCCCGGGCAATAGGGGATCATGGGGCCCGTGTCCTCGCCCACACCCAAAAAAGCCTATGAAAAAGCCAATGAAAGGCACCAGGGGCATCTCATGGGGCCCCCTACTGACCCCGGGTCCTCGGGCAGTTCCCGAGTGCTCGAATGGTCAGTCTGCCCCTGGTAGATTGAACGATGTATTAATGAATATAAAGCTGCATTCATTTCTGTCTTTTATATTTAACAAAATAATATGGTGTGGGGTGACTCTCAGCAACCAATCAAAGATTTTAGAACTATTTACAATATCTTAAATCTGATGAAATTCATATGCCCCCAGCTGGAGCATCTATGATCACACTGTTTCCACTGCTGATTACTGAGCAATAACAGCCACAGTGCAGGAAGTAAAAGTGATGTCCCCCCAGCGCCAATCTGCTGTACGGAGCTGGGATCCTGCAGTGATGGGTGCAGCGGGGATAATGTACAACACGCTCCCCAACAAAGAGAACTCGCCGTGTCATTGGCTGCCCTGACATGATTGTTAAAGGGACACGACCTTACAGGTGACAGTAGAGTGAATGGTGGAAGGAACTGGCCCCCCAGGCGGGTGGGATCGCTTCCAGGGAAGAACCAAGCAGGAGAGGAGAAAGGTGCAGCTGAGTCACCATCCCTGACGTGGGGGGGGGGTCTGGAATGTTCTATAGAAGTGAAATAGAGCGTGCACATCCCTATAGAAATCACTAACCCGCCTGTGTCCTCTCTCTGCAGCGCTCCAGGCAGTGACAGCAACCACAGGTAAGTGATCGGGGTCACCAGCAGTTACTGAGGTATTTGGTACATTTCATACCGGGGAGTTCTGGGGAAATACACAGCGGGGGGGGGGGGGGGGGGGGGAATAACAGAATTTATTATCTATTTCCGTTAAATAAATAAATAAAACTGAGGAACAAATATTCATATAGTGAGAGTGTTTATAATATGTATAATGGTTTGTTATTAAACTGTGAGTGAGGGGGATGATAGATAGATAGACAGACAGACAGACAGACAGACAGACAGACAGACAGATAGACAGATAGATAGATAATAGACAGATAGATAATAGATAGATAGATAGATAGATAATAGATAGATAGATAGATAGATAGATAGATAGATAGATAGATAGATAGATAGATAGATAGATAGATAGATAGATAATAGATAGATAGATAGATAGATAGATAGATAGATAATAGATAGATAGATAGATAGATAGATAGATAGATAGATAGATAATAGATAGATAGATAGATAGATAGATAGATAGATAGATAGATAGATAATAGATAGATAATAGATAGATAGATAGATAGATAGATAGATAGATAGATAGATAGATAGATAATAGATAATAGATAGATAGATAATAGATAATAGATAATAGATAGATAGATAATAGATAGATAGATAGATAGATAGATAGATAGATAGATAGATAATAGATAGATAATAGATAGATAATTGATAGATAATAGATAGATAGATAGATAGATAGATAGATAGATAGATAGATAGATAGATAGATAGATAATAGATAGATAATAGATAGATAGATAGATAGATAGATAGATAGATAGATAGATAATAGATAGATAGATAGATAGATAGATAGATAGATAGATAGATAGATAATAGATAGATAGATAGATAGATAGATAGATAGATAGATAGATAGATAATAGATAGATAGATAGATAGATAATAGATAGATAGATAGATAGATAGATAATAGATAGATAGATAGATAGATAGATAATAGATAGATAGATAGATAGATAGATAGATAATAGATAGATAATTGATAGATAGATAGATAGATAGATAGATAGATAGATAGATAGATAGATAGATAATAGATAGATAATAGATAGATAGATAATAGATAGATAGAGAGATAGATAGATAGATAGATAGATAGATAGATAGATAATAGATAGATAGATAGATAGATAGATAGATAGATAGATAATAGATAATAGATAGATAGATAGATAGATAATAGATAGATAATTGATAGATAGATAGATAGATAGATAGATAGATAGATAGATAGATAGATAGATAGATAATAGATAGATAGATAATAGATAGATAATAGATAGATAGATAATAGATAGATAATAGATAGATAGATAGATAGATAGATAGATAGATAGATAGATAGATAGATAGATAATAGATAATAGATAGATAGATGATAGATAAATAGATAGATAATAGATAGATAGATAATAGATAGATAATAGATAGATAGATAGATAGATAGATAGATAGATAGATAGATAGATAATAGATAATAGATAGATAGATAGATAGATAGATAGATAGATAATAGATAATAGATAGATAGATGATAGATAGATAGATAATAGATAGATAGATAGATAGATAGATAGATAGATAGATAGATAGATAGATAGATAGATAGATAGATAATAGATAGATAATTGATAGATAATAGATAGATAGATAGATAGATAGATAGATAGATAGATAGATAGATAATAGATAGATAGATAGATAGATAGATAGATAGATAATAGATAGATAGATAGATAGATAATAGATAGATAATTGATAGATAGATAGATAGATAGATAGATGATAGATAGATAGATAGATAGATAGATAGATAGATAGATAGATAGATAGATAGATAGATAATAGATAGATAGATAATAGATAGATAATTGATAGATAGATAGATAGATAGATAGATAGATAGATAGATAGATAATAGATAGATAGATAATAGATAGATAATAGATAGATAGATAGATAGATAGATAGATAGATAGATAGATAGATAGATAGATAGATAGATAGATAATAGATAGATAGATAATAGATAGATAATTGATAGATAGATAGATAGATAGATAGATAGATAGATAGATAGATAGATAATAGATAGATAATTGATAGATAGATAGATAGATAGATAGATAGATAGATAGATAGATAGATAGATAATAGATAGATAATTGATAGATAGATAGATAGATAGATAGATAGATAGATAGATAGATAGATAGATAGATAATAGATAGATAGATAATAGATAGATAATTGATAGATAGATAGATAGATAGATAGATAGATAGATAGATAGATAGATAGATAATAGATAGATAGATAATAGATAGATAATTGATAGATAGATAGATAATAGATAGATAGATAATAGATAGATAATAGATAGATAGATAGATAGATAGATAGATAGATAGATAGATAGATGATAGATAGATAGATAATAGATAAATAGATAGATAATAGATAGATAGATAATAGATAATAGATAGATAGATGATAGATAAATAGATAGATAATAGATAGATAGATAATAGATAATAGATAGATAGATGATAGATAGATAGATAATAGATAGATAGATAGATAGATAGATAGATAGATAATAGATAGATAATTGATAGATAATAGATAGATAGATAGATAGATAGATAGATAGATAGATAGATAGATAATAGATAGATAGATAGATAGATAGATAGATAGATAGATAATAGATAGATAGATAGATAGATAGATAGATAATAGATAGATAGATAGATAGATAGATAGATAGATAATAGATAGATAGATAGATAGATAGATAATAGATAGATAGATAATAGATAATAGATAATAGATAGATAGATAGATGATAGATAGATAGATAGATAATAGATAGATAGATAGATAGATAATAGATAGATAGATAGATAGATAATAGATAGATAGATAGATAGATAATAGATAGATAGATAGATAGATAGATAGATAGATAATAGATAGATAGATAGATACAGTTGCAAGAAAAAGTATGTGAACCCCTTGGGATTACGTGGATTTTTGCATGAATTGGGCATAAAATGTGCTTTGTACGTCATCTAAGTCACAACAATAGAAGAACACAGTCTGCTGAACATAATACTACACAAACATTAGATGTTGCCATGGTTTAATTGCACATAACATGTAAACATTCACAGTGCAGGGAGGAAAAAGTATGTGAGGCCCTAGCTTAATGACTTCTCCCAGAGCTAACTGGAGCCAGGAGCGAGCCAACCTTGACTCCAATCAGTGTGATGATATTGGATGTGTTGCTGACAGCTGTCCTGCCCTTAAAAAACACACACCTGTTTTGAGTTTACTGGTTTCAAGAAGCACTGTCTGATGTGAACCATGCCTCGCAGAAAAGAGCTCTCAGAAGACCTACGATCAAGAATTGCATGAGGCTGGAAAGGGTTACAAAAGTATCTCCAAAAGCCTTGATGTTCCTGTGTCCACGGTAAGACAGACTGTCTACAAATGGAGAAAGTTTAGCACTGTTGCTACTCTCCCTAGGCGTGGTCATCCTGTAAAAATGACTGCAAGAGCGCAGAATGCTGTATGAGGTAAAGAAGAATCCCAGAGTGTCAGCTAAAGACCTACAGAAATCTCTGGCACATGCTAACATTTTTGTTGACACATCTACAATAAGGAAAACATTAAACAAGAATGGAGTACATGGGAGGACACCACGGAGGAAGCCATTGCTGTCCAAAAAGAATATTGCAGCACGTTTGAAGTTTGCAAAAGAGCACCTGGATGTTCCACAGCACTACTGGCAAAATATACTGTGGACAGATGAAACCAAGATTGAGTTGTTTGGGAAGAACACACAACACTATGTGTGGAGAAAAAAAGGCACAGCACACCAACATCAAAACATCATCCCCACTGTAAAACATGGCGGAGGGAGCATCATGGTTTGGGGCTGCTTTGCTGCCTCAGGGCCTGGACGGATTGTTGTCATTGATGGGAAAATGAATTCCAGAGCTTATCAAGATATTTTGCAGGAAAACGTACGACCATCTGTCCGCCAACTGAAGCTCCGCAGAGGATGGGTGATGCAACAGGACAATGACCCAAAGCATACAAGTAATTCAACAAAACAATGGCTGCAACAGCACAGAATACGCCTTCTGGAGTGGCCCAGTCAGAGTCCTGACCTCAACCTGATTGAAATGCTGTGGCATGACCTTAAGAGAGCGATTCACAGCAGACATCCCAAGAATATTGCTACACTGAAACAGTTTTGTGAAGAGGAGTGGTCCAAAATGACTCCAGATCGTTGTGCAGGTCTGATCTGCAACTACAGGAAACGTTTGGATGAGGTTATTGCTGCCAAAGGAGGGTCAACCAGTTATTAAGCCCAAAGGTTCACATACTTTTTCCTCCCTGCACTGTGAATGTTTACATGTTATGTGCAATTAAACCATGGCAACATCTAATGTTTGTGTAGTATTATGTTCAGCAGACTGTGTTCTTCTATTGTTGTGACTTAGATGATGTTCAGAGCACATTTTATGCCCAATTCATGCAAAACTCCACGTAATCCCAAGGGGTTCACATACTTTTTCTTGCAACTGTAGATAGATAGATAGATAGATAGATAGATAGATAGATAGATAGATAGATATCTGAATAGAGAATCTCGTGTAGTTGATGAAGCTCCTCTTTCTCTGGCAGCCTGTGGGAAGGCGGGATTGCAGTCCAGGATCTTCGGTGGAAGTTCAGTTGTTCCGAGTGAATTTCCGTGGCACACCACATTGACCTACAAAGGGAAGCCATACTGCGGGGGGAGCCTGGTCTCTGATAGGTGGGTGATCACCGCCTCTCACTGCTTCGATCGGTAAGTGGAATGTAGCCATACGTCTAGTTGGGGCCATGGGGAATGGACATTGTCCTTTTGTGGAAGATAAATGAAATGGGAAACGTGATCCAGTTGGTGGATGTTTCCATAGTGAATGGATCACATGGACAATCATACACACATACTCTGATATCTTGTCTCCACGGTGAGCACTGGACCCAGCTGGAGAAGTATCCACGAGCCTCATATCATAAGTCTGGACCAGGTTCCTGATAATGACAATGGTGGACCATATTGTTCTGTCTAGTCTAATCTTTGCGGTTTTATACAGAAACAATATTGTCTTCATCTCACAGAACATTCCATTTCCGAACCCGTTTATTGCTTCATTCTACGTTGTCTTGAACGATTCTGTCAAAGGTTTATAATGTTGATTTCAAGGTGAAGAAACCTCAAAATAATTAATATCAGTTCTCTTATTTAAGTACAGCCACTGAGGACAAAAGGGACCCCAAGTTATGGCAAGTTCACCTGGGTGTCACCAAAATGGGGTTCAAGCCAGTGGAAAGCAGCGTGGTCACCGTGGTACCATCCCGGATTGTGATCCACGAGAGTTATACGAAATACCTCAAAGGCTTCGACATCGCTCTGGTGGAGCTGCCAGCTGCAGTGAATTTCACTAATTTCATCTCTCCTATTTGCCTCCCGGAGAGAACCCACCGATTCAACCTGCGCAGAACCTGCTATGCCACCGGCCTGCAGAACGTGCCAGAGGGAGGTGAGTAGAAGAGGTGGGGCATGGGAAATGGGAGTCCTATGCACCTTATGTCAGCATCTTTCAGATACTGACTCTTCCATGTTTGGGGACTTTGTTTTTCAAGAATCCTTCACAGCCTTGAATGAACTTTTCTTCTTCTTACCTTATTTAGTGCCCCTGGACAGCAAGCGGTTCTTACAGAAAGTTGGCCAAATTTTGATTGGTTGGCGAACCTGCAATTGCATCTACAACACACACATGAGACCTGATTTAAGCAACCCCGCAAACCCCAGCATGTTGTGCATTACAGAGAGTGACGGAAAAAAGGGCCCATGTCAGGTGAGTACATGGACATGGAATACCACTGGTGTTTGGACATGGTGATGATCAGGGGCGGACTGACCATTTGAAAACTCGGGCACTACCCGAGGGCCCGGGGTCAGTAGGGGGCCCCATGAGATGCCCCTGGTACCTTTTTCATAGGCTTTTTTGAGTTTGGGCAAGGACACAGGGACCCCATGATCCCCTGTTGCCCAGAGCCCCATGAGTTGTCAGTCCGCCCCTGGTGATGGCATACGATGGATCAATCTTGTGTTTCTTTTTCAGGGAGACTCTGGCGGGGCTGTGGTTTGTGAGGAAGAGGGGGTCTGGTTCATTGCTGGAGTCATCAGCTTTTCCCAAGGTTGTCACTTGCTGAACAGTCCCACCATTCTATCTTCTGCCTCCTTCTACCAAGACTGGATTAAGCAAAAGACTGATCATCAGGCCTCCTTCTCTCCCCAGACCTTGGCAGTGGTGGACGATGCGGACAATGACACTTGCAGCGACCTTCTCAGTAATCACACAGCAGGTAACATCTAGAATGGACACACCTAACATCTCCTTGGCTTCTCAATTCTTAGCAACAGCAGTTAGGCAACACCAAAGACTCAGCTGTAGTCATTTATCTATTTCATCTCAAGCTGTAGACAAGGTGACATTGGTCATGACTACTCTCTCAGCTGACACAACTGTGTGTAAGACAAAATATGACAGGATATCTCATAATTCTTCTTTTTTGAGGTTGTGGAATCTCACAGGTCAGTGATCCTACTTCCAGCAGTCCTGGAACATGGCCATGGCAGGTGGACCTCTGGAGAGATGGGAAGAGGGCATGCAGCGGGACCCTTATCTCAGCCACTTGGGTGATAACAGCTGCAGAATGTTTTATTGGGTAAGATATTGTGCCGCAGAGCTGTGAGACATTAAGTCAATTGGAACGCAATCTACAGCAATAAAGACACCAATAGTCTGAGGAATAAAGGACTATATCCTTGCCAACAGCCTTGAGGCTGAACAAATTTTGAGGGCAGTAAATACTGTACATGCACATATGTCAAGTCAGATTTACTATTCTTTGCTGGACTTATATTAGAGTAATAAAAAAACTAGCCCATGAAGCCCATGACGTTTATACCCCATCTTACCGCTTGTACAAACATGGCCAAGATCCAATACTAGATGGAATCCACTTATTCCTCCCGTTATGATTTAAGGTTTGGTAGGAAACTGAATACCCTGGAGTAAACCCTACTATCTTGGTGAGAGCATACCGACTCCCAACAAGATTTTTTGTCTGTGGGTCACTGAAACCAAGATCTAAGGGATGCACCAAGCTCTCGAAAAAGCAGAACAGCAGCAAAATCAGCATTTGTCAGGATATGGAATACAATTCAGTCACACGTGCAAAACGACCCCACCATTAATTTAATCCAGTCTACTTTTGCTCCACCAATTGTAAGACTGTGCCTGGTAGAATATAAATTGCTTCCCTCCAGTGGGAATGTTAGCAACGTACAGGGATTTGCCTTTAAAGGCCTCAAACTCATTTGTAGAGTAAATTTATCTGGAATGCTATAGGGTCTTGCTTTATGGCTTACCTGCGACTACTACATCACTATTTGTATTTCTCTTACAGCTCTGACTCTTCTGAGCTGCCAAAGGACTGGTCAGTCACAGTGGGTAGCGGGACATCCGTGATGAGGGACATTGCGGTGCAGAAGATCAGTGTTCATGGGTCTTACATCAGTCCTGATAAGGGTTCCAACCTGGCTCTGGTTATGCTGGCTCAGCCCGTGCCCTTGGGACCATACAGCCAAGCTGTCTGCTTGCCCGATTCCTCCTATCCTATGCCATATGGTTCTTCATGCTGGCACATAGTTGGGAACAATTCCCATCATGGTAAGTAGGAAAGTCTGCTAAATTAATCGTAATATATTCCAATCCAAGTAGAAGTAAGCTTGGGTTGCCAAATCTTGGTTTTATATTGTGAAGGTTCAATGACTCCTGCTATGGACCATGGATGACGGGACCATGGTGGGCATATGTGCATTTTTAATTTAATGACAGTTTTGTTGCTCAGCTGAGGTAAGATAAGATCTCAATTTTTAAATTATACTCATACTTCTAACCTCCACAATCCTCTAATGCCAAATAATACATAATTCTAGGAGCAACTGTCAACCTGTATTTCATTTCTGATCCTTAGAAGACCAGATGGGTGCACCACATGGAGACAAATTGGAGCTGTTAGGCCCCAACCAGTGTAACTGCATCTACAGCCGACCAAACTCCGACAACCGCACTAAGTCTGTATTGGAGGGGATGATATGTGCATCCAGAGAGGGTGTGAACAGCAGCCAATGCCTGGTAAGTGACCCCTACAGCTCTACTACCTTTAATCCTCTCCTGCATATGGCTACTCAGGTGGCAGGGTGGCAGGCATTTGGCAATTTAAAATCATGTTTCTGTTTTTTTTATATGTGCATTCCTTGTTTCCTATGTCATCAGACAATGTTGGCTGAATACCAGCAGTTAGATGGTAGTTTGCTCTAGCCAATTTGATGACACTAATTATAAGCCAAGTTTCCAACTTTCTAATCCACTGTTGTGTTTGCAGGGTGACTTGGGTGGACCCCTTGTGTGTAAAGAAAATGGGACTTGGTTCCTGCTGGGTGTGTATAACTGTGGAGGAGGATGCAGGGAAGGAACAGATTCTACACAGCCAAGAGTGTTTACCCAAGTAACCATGTATGAGGACTGGATAGACAAGGAGACAAGAGAAATGTTTCTCCGACCTGTAATCCATGCACCACCACCCAAGCCAGACACGGACAGATGTTCTTCTGACAGTCCAAGAGGTACATATATACAGTAGATCACTGTTGCTTTGAGACTTAGGAGGTGAAGCTGTGTCTGTTTCCTGAGGGTGGAAGCTTTATTTCATACATATTTTATATCACTGGTGGTATGAGACATAAGTTGTGGAACTTTGCCTTGGTTCCTGAAGGTAGAAACTCTACCTCATACTGTGCATATTGTATATCACTGGTGGTATAAGAAATATGTGGTGGAACTGTGTCTGCTTCCTGAGGGTGGAAGCTTTATTACATACATAATGTATATCACTGGTGGTATTAGATATAAGTGGTGGAACTTTGTCTTGGTTCCTGAGGGTAGAAGTTCTACCACATACATATTGTATATCACTGGTGGTATGAAACATAAATGGTGTAACTGTGTCTGGTTCCTGAGGGTGGAAGCTCTGCTACATACATACTGTATATCACTGGTGGTATGAGACATACTGTACTTGGTGGAATTTTGTCTTGGTTCCTGAGGGTAGAAGTTCTACCACATACATATTGTATATCACTGGTGGTATGAAACATAAGTGGTGGAACTGTGTCTGGTTCCTGAGGGTGAAAGTTCTGCTACATACATATTGTATATCACTGGTGGTATGAGACATACGTGGTGGAACTTTGCCTTGGTTCCTGCAGGTAGAAACTCTACCACATACTGTACATATTGTATATCACTGGTGGTATGAGACATAAGTGGTGGAACTTTGCCTTGGTTCCTGAGGGTAGAAACTCTACCACATACTGTGCATATTGCATATCTCTGATGGTATGAGACATACGTGGTAGAACTGTGTCTGGTTCCTGAAGGTGGAAGCTTTATTACATACATATTGTATATCTCTGGTGGCATGAGACACAAGTGGTGGAACATTGTCTTGGTTCCTGAGGGTTGAAGCTCTACCAAATACATACTGTATATCACTGGTGGTATGAGACATAATTGGCGGAACTGTGTCTGGTTCTTGAAGGTGGAAGCTTTACTTCATACATATTGTATATCACTGGTGGTATGGGGAATACGGGGTGAAGCTATGTCTGGTTCCTTAGGGTTGAAGCTTTACTACATTCGTATATCATTGGTGATGATCTGGTTCCTTATGTGCTAAATGAAGATATGCTGGTGGGGCTCTGGATCAGGATTTTGGTAGATATTTAGACCTGTTGATGTTCTCGTTAGGAGGCTGCTATCTCAGGTCCAACGAATCAGAGAAAGAGGTCCTCAGATTGCCAGTAGTAAGTTTGGTAGCGTAAGAAGAGCACCAGATCTATGGCTGAGAAAAAAAAAGGCTTGCTCTAATTGCTCCGGGTCTTGCAACAGGGTCATTGGCCAGAGCAGGCCTCAATCCATGCTAGATATATCAACTTCAGTCCAGCTTTATTCAGACCCTCACCTGTATAACCCCTGATAAAGAGGATTTGGTGGAATCCCCAAAATGCATTGGGTATCATTTTTACTATTATTACTAATAAAAATTGTACTGGACTCTAAACCATGTGTCTGGCGCTCTCTTCACTCTTCCAAACGTACTACTGGTTCCTGAGCATAAAGGCTTCACTACATACAATATGTGTGTTTGGTTCCTGGGTGGTCCCTAAGTTTTGCAGTTAGGCCTGGTCTTCCTTTAGTTTTGGAGGCTTCTCTTAAATCTTGCTGCAAGTTCACATAGGCTCCTTCAGTACAAGAATCCAAGGTGATGATATCATTGTTACATCAGAGTTAGATGAAGGCAGGGGCGGACTGACAACTCATGGGGCCCCCGGGCAATAAGGGATCATGGGGCCCCTGTGTCCTTGCCCAAACTCAAAAAACCTATGAAAAAGGTACCAGGGGCATCTCAAGGGGCCCCCTAATGACCCCGGGCCCTTGGGCAGTGCCCGAGTTTCCAAATGGTCAGTCCGCCCCTGGATGAAGGCATGATATGTTTTTGCTAATAGTTTGGGAACAATGGTTGCTGTGATGTACGTAGTGCCAGGGTCCTTGTTCCTGGAGGGCCCATAAGCCTCTCCACCACTTCTAGAACATATCAAATATGTTGCAGTTTGTTGAATGTTTTCTCTTGACTCTAGTATACCACCCATTTAGCAGTGTGCCAGTTCATAAATACTATTTATTGTTCTTTTGGACAGTTTGGCCATATATTTGATATGCCGGGGCTATGATTCAGTCACTGTCTTGGCCCAATGTTTTTAAAGGGTAATAGTTAATCACACCTAATCTCCTGTGCTCGGCAGGTTGTGGAAAACCGGCTGTATCTCCCAGTCGTGAGCTCATCGGGGATGCCACAGATAAGATGTGGCCATGGCAGGTCAATCTTCAACAGTTTGAGTCCCACATCTGCTCCGGAGTCCTTATTACAGAGACCTGGATCCTCACAGCGGCTCACTGCATTCCCAGGTACATGGCTTGGTACACAGTAACTTTATTTTACTTTTATGCTCATGACTAAAGTATCACATTTTTGAAAATGTTTAAACTTTTTTTTTTCCTTTCAGCATTACTACAGTTTGATGAATGGGCAAATTTTTGCCGGTTAATTCAAACTCTGGCCATCAATGCCTTGTCATTAGTAATACTTTGATATGTGAGCCCTTTAGTCTTCCTTCGGACCTTTTCACATTTTGTTCAACTAACGTTGTAGTGGTAGACTTGAGCTGTAGTGTAGATGCATTCATGGTGCCTACCTTACCTCATGTACTAGCTTTTATCTCATACACTGAAGGGAATACTTTAAAGAAAGGATTGCCTGTATTTGGGTGTGCCGTAATACTTTGAGATGATGAAAGTGGTTGCTTCAATGGAAATAGTCAATCCAGCTCCCCCCAAGAAATGGTTATGGAATGCTACATAGAACTTTTCCTTAATTTTATTGATCCCAATACTTGCAATATGTTTTCTTCTCTACATTCTCCGCAGCTACACATCTCCTAATGAATACAACATCATCCTAGGCCGCAAGGAGCAGAACGAGCCAAGCCCTCGAGAGGTACAGCGTCAGATCAAGAAGGTGGAGCGCCACCCAGGCTACAAGCCAGAGACGGGAGAGAATGATGCGGCTTTGGTGGAGATGAACTACGGTGTCACTTTCAGCGATTACATCCTGCCGATCTGCTTGGCGCCTGACCAGTCTTCACCCCCCACTGACGAATGCTGGGTCATCGGATGGGGAAGGGTGTACCCTTCAGGCAAGTCACCGCTCTGAACACTGAGCCATTTAATAGTCTTTCTTAGATGTCATCAAACTATTCATACTTTGTTTACAAAGAGTAAGAAGTCTGTGATGTTTATACAATGTATAGAATGAGTCATTTACACGGCTGAGACAGATTGTAATAAACGGGAACATGCTACATATTCATAGATGGCCATAAAGTTATATGTTAGTATGCACTCAGCAGCCTTCAGGAAAAAAAAAGTTTCTGTGTTCAGATGTATGGTTTACCCACCACTCCATTTCATCATGTCAGTCTCTTGTCTAAGCCCATGTTTTGTTGGCTGAGATACTATCAAGTTTAACCTCCAATAACTGCAAACAATTGTAGACCAAAGCAAGGCTCCCTACCCTCATCCCCATTCACCTAAGATAAACTGGGGAATTATCATACAAGAGGAAATTCTCCAACTTTACTCTTAACGTTTTTGCAATGCTTTGAAGATATTGTCTTTCCTGTACATGGAACTCAAGATCTGATAACAGTCCTTGGCAGAAAAATAAACATTCATGAGGCTGTTGAACCAGGAAATATCTGATTGCCTTTGGGGGAATTAGGAAGACATTTTTTATTCCCTAACTGCTTTTTTTGCCTTCCTCTGGATCAATTGTAGGTAAAAGTTTCTGTGTATTGGTTTTCTATTTATTTTTTTCAATTTCAGCCTTTCTCAACCCATTTACCCCAAAGGAACCCCAAAGATAATTTTCATGTCTTCAAGGTACCTTCCTAAAAATAATTAAACGGGGGTCAATGGGAATGCTTCTTATGTTGGTGGTCAGTAGGAAAAATGGAACCCTTACAGTACTGGTCAGAATGCTACTCTCTATCTATCCATTCAGTCATATCCAGCCCTTGCAATTGCATGGACCGTCACTCGTAAGCAACTTTTTCCATGAATTTTCTTAGCAATTATTTTACAGGGTAGGTTGCCAGGTCTTTCCCCAACCCCTACCATGCAGGAGATCCCACATGGCCAGGGATGAAACTAGGACAATTTAGACATGAGCCAATTAACCTACCAGCATGTCTTTGGAGTGTGGGAGGAAACTGGAGTACCCAGAGGAAACCCATGTGAACACAGGGAGAACATGCAAACTCCATGCAGGAGGCACCATGGTTGGGAATCAAACCCATGACCCAATTACTGCAAGGCAGAAGTGCTAACCACTAAGCCACTGTGCCGCCCAATGGTACCCTAAAGACAGCTAATGAGATAATTAGTGCCATGCTGCTGGCTTTGTCAACTGGCGTTGGTTCTGAAACTATGCAGGCACCATCCAATTAGCCAGAACTCATGGCTATTGGCTATTCTATTTATTTATTTTTTCTATTGGGTGAACTAGATGGACTTGTGTCTTTTTTTCAACCATTAAATATGTAACTATTCAATCTTATATTGGATCTGTTTAAACGTAATTGTTAGATCACCTCTAAGTCACCCTTTTCCCCAAGCTTTTTTTGTTTAGATTTTGTATGTTTATTCAGATGTATTATATCTTTATGGTATGGTTTCCCATGAAGGAACCTTTACAAAATCTCTTATGTCCTCTACACTGGCCAAACATGTCCCCCATATTATGACTTTACAAGTGATTCATCCTAGAGCAATGCTATGTTTGCATTATGTATCAAGTAACAGTTCTGTATTATTCTGTGTCCCTTCTTTTTCCAGATAAAACCTTCTCTCCTCCATTGAGGCACCTTCGGGTCCATCTCAGGGATGGAAAGGACTGTGGGTCTGTGAAAAACATAACACAGACTGGTGGACCAGGGCAGATTTGTGTAGCTGCTAACAGTACTGAATTTTCATGCTTGGTATGTACCTGAGGACTTGGTGGTGGGATAAAGAAAAGGAACTGGTGCATGGCTGGTGCATGATGGGACGAGGCAACTCTTCTTCTTAAAACGTCTCTTCCCCCTGTCATTTCATATTCATTTTTCTGCACTTTTTCTTCAGCTGGATGACAGTGCCCCTCTTGTATGCCAACCGATCTCCAAAGGTCCTTGGTTCCTGTTCGGTTTTGGCAGCCAAACTTCTCCAACCAAAAGGAATCCCTGTCCAAGTAACTTCACTTCTGTGGTTCCCATGTTATCATGGATCAGAAGGGTGGTTCCCAAAAAGGACCTGAGTCTCTTGGAGAGGAACACAACAGTTCCGACACCTGGCTACAATGAGTCATTGGCCTCTCCTTATACAACACCGATATCAAATCCTCTGAACACCACTTTGGGGGGTCCACAAAGCACTACCACATCCTACAAAGAGAGTACTGTTTCTACAGATGTCCACAATGTCCACAAAGAGAGTACTGTGTCTACAGATGTCCACAATTTCACTGCTAAGAGCACCCAAAGTTCCTGTCTAGGAGCCAACAATGGAAGTGGTATCAATTGTTCTGGGCACACAACGGTGCCACCACAGATTCAAAACTCAACCTTGTCTTCTTCAATAACGACTCAAAACAATGGCTCAACGGGGAGCACAGCAGCCTCTCGAGTGGAGGCCTTGTGGAGGAGCTGGAAAGTCCATGATCTCCTGGCTGTTCTTTTTCTTTATCATTACTGCTTATTGGTTTCTGGAGACTAGATGTGCAGACAGCCGACCTTCTGACCAGCCAAAAACTTAATCTAGAGGTGTTACAGTAATTAAGAATTCAGTCAATGGGTTTTCATCCACAACCTACAAACTGATGGAAATGCATTTCTATGAGCCAATGTCATCAGTCAAACATATTATTGTGCACTGAATGATTACATACATATGTGAAGCACAGGATGAAGCCCTGTCCCTCTCTCTGAGCCAACTCCCATTCAAAGGATCAACAAAGTCTTGAGGCCAATGTTGGCCTTTGCCTTATTAGCATTTCCCATTTCTTGTGTAAACCCAAGACCAAACATTTTTTATAATTCAACTTACCAATGCTTAAATGTAGAGGCTGGATTTGTTTTCTTTTTTTTTCCAGGTCTTTCCCATTTATTTTCACCTGGTGATCCTGCCAGTAACACACTTCCTGTCCTAAGGTGTGAACACTCACTGGAGGAGCAGCATGGTCAACCTAGGTTGCCCGTCTGTTCTTGCCTACAAACAGCTCCCTCTATTCTCATCTCCATAACATAGTCAGGACGGCTGTTCTATAGTCCACAGAGGTGAACTGGACTTGGGATATCAGTGCAGCACAGGCAGACCTAAGTCTGCTATTCGGGTCCTTTATTGTTGCTATTTCTGGGGGCTGGTCCCTGATGGTCATTCCATGATGACCTCACCACGGTAGATCCTGAGAGGGCCCCGCTGCTGGACAGCCAATAGGAAGTGTCTATGTCATGCGGGCAATGACAAGGACACACAAAGGAGAACTCCGCCTCTGCAAACAGAAGAAGATAGAAGACTTGGGACTGGAGTGTCATGTGACTGTGGCTTTAGGTGAGTAAAAGGGGCAATCAGTTAGAGGGGGTGGGGAGCGTGAGCCCAGAGAGCAACCTTGTAATGCTTGTTGTGTAATATATACCTTTATAAAGCCTACAAAAGTCATGTTTTGTACAGGGAAACGCCGAGTGTTTTTATTTATTTGCTGAAATATAAAATCTTTTTACAGTATTGCACACTAAGATGACGGCTGCTTGGGTAGAGGAGACTAATAAAAACTGTGAAATAATAAACAATGCAAACCTAAAGTAGATGTAACCCTCATCACTAAAATCTCATAAAATCTTTAACATGCTATTGCCATGAGGGTCCTTGTTTAGGCACTTCCTGTTATAGGGTGACAACTGTCTCCCAACTGCCGTTCTGTGTTGTCACCCTGTCATGTGCTCCCCTGGTGGTGACTACATGCAGCTTGCAATTGGGCAGGCATGGTTCACCGTTGTCATTATCAGGAAAACGGTCCAGACCTACGGTGTGCAGTCGATTCTCAGGCAAGTGCATGTAGACAGGAATTGGATGAAAGAGGCCGGAGGAGATCAACACAACTGAGAAGGGCAAAAGGATAAAAAAAAAAGTAAAAAATTGATTTTTTGTGGAAAGAAATGACAATTGTTCACGATGCGCAGGGCAAGACAAATGTCCGTCAGATGGGGTTTCATCTACTTTAGGACAAAGATATGTATTAGCAGTTTTGTAGCGTGTAGTAGACATGTTACAGTCATAGGAACAGTATTTACTAAATGAATGTCATCATTTTACCTCCCGTGTCTTCATTCTCTACAGTATTAGCAGAACGAAGAATAAAAATCAACTTAAGTTTGTTTTAATGATTATTGTCAAGATTTGTGAATTTATTGCTGTAAAAAAAATAAAAAGTTTTTTTCAATGTACAGCAATCACACAATATTTCTGATGTATAAAAAAAGGTCTAAAAAATTCATAAGAATGCAAAGTATTACAAATTATTACACTGGTATATCTGGGGGGGTCCGAGCACCACCACTTAAAGGGCACGCTGGTGTCGTCAGTGATATGCGGAGTGGTAACAGTGTGTCCAGTGCTGGAAAACTTTCTGAAAGAAGCCGGAACTGGCAGTCAAAGTGATCAACACCCAATATGGTCCCATCCCATCTGGGACAGATAGCTGGGCATGGGACTGTGTGTTCAGGTAAGAAAATACCAAAGCTGGTGGGGAGTTACCATTATTGTTACAGTCAATGACCACCAATGTTGGGGGGGGCCTTATTATTCAAGCCAGCCACTGACCACCAAAGCTTGGGGGTTATTGTTCCAGCCAGCCACTGACCACTGATGCTTGGGGGTTATTGTTCCAGCCAGCCACTGGCCACCAATGCTTGAGGGTTATTGTTAAAGCCAGCCACTGACCACCAAATCTTGGTGGTTATTGCTCCAGCCAGCCACTGACCACTAATGCTTGGGGGTTGTTGTTCCAGCCAGCCACTGACCACTAATGCTTGGGGGTTGTTGTTCCAGCCAGCCACTGACCACTAATGCTTGGGGGTTATTGTTCCATCCTATCACTGACCACCAAGCTTTGGGGGTTATTGTTCCAGCCTACCACTGACCACTAAGCTTTGGGTGTTATTGTTCCAGCCTACCACTGACCACCAAGCTTTGGGGGTTATTGTTCCAGCCAGCCACTGGCCACGAATGCTTGAGGGTTATTGTTCCAGCCTACCACTGACCACTAATGCTTGGGGGTTATTGTTCCAGCCTACCACTGACCACTAATGCTTGGGGGTTATTGTTCCAGCCAGCCACTGACCACTAATGCTTGGGGGTTATTGTTCCAGCCTACCACTGACCACTAATGCTTGGGGGTTATTGTTCCAGCCAACCACTGGCCAACAGTAATGCGGGGTTTATTGTTCCAGGCAGCTACTAACCATCAATGCTGGGGGGTTACTGTTCTAGACGGTACACCAATGCTAGGGGGGATATTTGTTACGGACAGCCTCTGACCACTAATGCTGGGCAGAAAGGTGGCAGGGGGGGAGGGGAGAGGATTATCATTCCAGCCAGCCACTGACCACTAATGCTAGTGGGGGATTGTACCAAACAGCCACTGACCTAAATCTGGGGAGAAGGGGGGTGGCCATTGTTCTGGCCAGCCACTGACCACCAATGCTAGAAGGGGTTATTGTTCCGGCCGGCCACTGACCATCAATGCTAGGAGGGGTTATTGTTCTGGCCAGCCACTGACCACCAATGCTAGGAGGGGTTATTAATCTGGCCAGCCACTGACCACCAATGCTAGGAGGGGTTATTAATCTGGCCAGCCACTAACCACCAATGCTAGGAGGGGTTATTGTTCCGGCCAGCCATTGATCACCAATGCTAGGAGGGGTTATTTTTCCGGGCAGCCACTGACCACCAATGCTAGGTGGGGTTATTGTTCCGGATAGCCACTGACCACCAATGCTAGGAGGGGTTATTGTTCCAGCTAGCCACTGACCACCAGTGCTAGGAGGGGTTATTATTCTGGTCAGCCATTGACCACCAATGCTAGGAGGGGTTATTGTTCCGGCTAGCCACTGACCACCAATGCTAGGAGGGGTTATTGTTCCGGCCAGCCATTGACCACCAATGCTAGGAGGGGTTATTGTTCCGGCTAGCCACTGACCACCAATGCTAGGGGGGGTTATTGTTCCGGCTAGCCACTGACCACCAATGCTAGGAGGGGTTATTGTTCCAGCTAGCCACTGACCACCAATGCTAGGAGGGATTATTGTTCTGGCCAGCCACTGACCACCAATGCTAGGAGGGATTATTGTTCTGGCCAGCCACTGACCACCAATGCTAGGAGGGATTATTGTTCTGGCCAGCCACTGACCACCAATGCTAGGAGGGGTTATTGTTCCAGCTAGCCACTGACCACCAGTGCTAGGAGGGGTTATTGTTCTGGCCAGCCACTGACCACCAGTGCTAGGAGGGGTTATTGTTTCGGCCAGCCATTGACCACCAATGCTAGGAGGGGTTATTGTTCCGGCTAGCCACTGACCACCAATGCTAGGAGGGATTATTGTTCTGGCCAGCCACTGACCACCAATGCTAGGAGGGGTTATTGTTCCAGCTAGCCACTGACCACCAATGCTAGGAGGGGTTATTGTTCCAGCCAGCCACTGACCACCAATGCTAGGAGGGGTTATTGTTCCAGCTAGCCACTGACCACCAGTGCTAGGAGGGGTTATTGTTCTGGCCAGCCACTGACCACCAGTGCTAGGAGGGGTTATTGTTCTGGCCAGCCACTGACCACCAATGGCAGAAGGGGTTATGCAGTGTCATTGCCATTTGTAGACGCTATAACTTTCACGTAAACCAATTAATTTACACGTATTGGGATTTTTTTTAGCCAAGACACGGAGCAGAATACATTTTGGCCGAAATGTATGACAAAATTAGATTTTTTTATTTTTTTTTTCCTGGACACGTTTAATAGCAAAAAGTAAAAAATATTGTTTTTTTTTCCAAAATTGTCAGTCTTTTATTTATAGCACAAAAAATAAAAAATGCAGAGATGATCAAATACCACCAAAAAGAAAGCTCTATTTGTGGGGAAAAAATTACATAAATTTCATGTGGGTGTATGACCGCGCAATTGCCATATCGCAAAAAGTGGCCTGGTCAGGAAGGGGGGAATCCTCTGGAGGGCGAGGGGTTAAAGACTGTAAATACTGTAGAAGTGCCAGTGATGTCCCCGGCACATGTGCACTTCCCTCTCAATGGATCGCATGCCGTCCATTGAGAGAGCCGTGGCATGGGCGAAACTCCCTTTGCGCACGTGCGGGAGTGATGACATCGTGGCCCGGCCAATCAGATGGCTGCAGCTTGCGAACCTGGAAGGAAGACTGAGTGAAGATGGAAGCCTCGGGGAGCCGTGACGGCGCTGCGCTGGAGGGCTTCGTTTTCGGGTATTCAATGCCTACTAGCACATTACGCTCTTAGCTTGCAGGGAGATTTTTTGGAATTTTCGCAGTTTATTGCCGCCTTGACAGGGTCTTTATGTTCAGGGGGAAGGACCTGCAGATCACATGACCACTGTAATTGGTTGTCACAGTGGTCACATGATCGGAAGCCAATCCCACTGACTCCTGATCAGTGACAGTTCCTTTGACAGCTCAGTCTCTGTGCAGTGAGCACACAGTGCCCGCGCTCTCAGCACAGAAAGCTCTGCCCCCCCCCATGGACGCATATGTGCGACATGTGGGCATAAAAGCCGGCCCTCTTTGATGGCAGACATATGCATTGCATGGGAGGCCAGATGTTAAAGCAACAGCTTTGTTGAAGCTGACATGGGGATCACATGGCTTTGTTTATAAACAAAGCCTAGTCACACAGCAACTTTATTTATTGCTATATGTGTATCAAATGGGAGATTTTCCTTCACTTCCTGTATCAGAGACCCCACAGGAGGAGGAAATATCTATAAAATGAGGGGGATTCCCCGCGCAGTAAGGGCAGGCGCCCCCAAATGGAGTACAGGTGTACCTCAGTTTACGAACGCTTCGGTTAATGTAATTTTTGGTTTACGAATGAAAATCCATTGAAAATAATGCCTCGGTTTACGAATTTTGTACAAATTTTTCGCAATATGAAGTGCATGTTGGTGCCGGTTTTCGAATGCAATTGCCACCTTTTTTCATCACTATAGCTCACAGAATTAGCTGTCACTTTCCCCGGAGCTAAAGGAAAATTTGTTTCTTTTATCTCAGGAAACAAACTAAAAGGAAACATTGTTTCTTGGGGAAATAAACTAAAAGGAAACTTTATTTATTTTATCTCGGGAAAACAAAAAGGAAACTTTGTTTCTTGGGAAATAGACTAAAAGGAAACATTGTTTCTTGGGGAAATAAACTAAAAGGAAACTTTGTTTCTTTTATCTCGGGAAACAAACTAAAAGGAAACATTGTTTCTTGGGGAAACAAACTAAAAGAAAAATTTGTTTCTTGGGGAAATAAAAAGGAAACTTTGTTTCTTGGGGAAATAAACAAAAAGGAAACTTTGTTTCTTTTATCTCGGGAAAACAAAAAGGGAACTTTGTTTCTTGGGGAAATAAACTAAAAGGAAAATGTGTTTCTTGGGAAATAGGCTAAAAGGAAACTTTGTTTCTTTTATCTCAGGAAACAAACTAAAAGGAAACATTGTTTCTTGGGGAAATAAACTAAAAGGAAACTTTGTTTCTTTTATCTCGGGAAAACAAAAATGAAACTTTGTTTCTTGGGAAATAAACTAAAAGGAAACTGTTTCTTTTAGCTCCGGGGAAAGTGACAGCTGATTCTCTGAGCTATAGTGAAGAAAAAAAAAGTCGGTAATTATATTTAAAAACCTGACCTATATTGACAGCAACTTTTTTTTACTATTTTTCTGACCTCCAGAACAGATGAATTGGTTTTCGATGCATTCTTATAGGAAACCACATTTCGGTTTACAAATTTTTTGCAATACGAAACGTCCCGAAGAACGCATTAAATTCGTAAACCGAAGTACGCCTGTATTTCAGTAATGAATACATTTCCTGCTATAAATACACTTCAAGTAATCCTGATTTTTCTCCAATTTCCACAACGTGTGACAACCGAAATGAATTTGTAAACAAAAATATCTTTTATTTCTATAAATAATATAAATATACAAACACACCAATACAATACAAAATATAAAACACGTAGAGTACAGTGCAGCGTGTAAATATTTGCAGCAATGACATAAATAGTGATTGGTTACAGAAGTTTCCTGTCTATAAAGAGAACCTGTCACCGACAGGAGAACCCTGAGACCTGTAACCGGTATTCCCCGAGTCTGTCAGTGCGCAGATTACCGATCAGATGGTGGCACACACACACATAGATGAGGTTTAGAGTGTCAGCTCTGCCTGCACATTGCCAAGTCAGGTGACCCCTCACCCTGCACAGCTATTGGTTAGTTTGCTTCATCTGACAGATCCCCGTCTGTGTGTGTGTGGTCACATTGACAATAATATAGTCTATATATCTGCCCTGGGAGTGACCATGTGACCACGGCCTTCAGTGTCCAGAGCTGCTGACTCCATGCAGCCCGGAGGAATGCTCTGCAAAAATGCTGGACATCTCAATAAAAGCACGGCTGGTTTCCCACTGCTGGTTACTCCACAATAAAAGCAACATCCTCAATACAATTTACAAATCTATTTGTGCATTGGCCCAATCTTTGGTCTGAATCCCCATCATCCTGCCTCACTTATGGCAGATCCATATAAAGTGCTTAAAGTGGTGTAAAGCTGGCCACACACTGTACAATCCGGTTGTCCAATCTCCGTACAAGATTTACCAAACATATCTAATAGGAAGACAAAACTTAATTTGTATCAAATCAGAAACCCGTGTACTATATAGTTAATGGCAGACCTAGGCTGGCACTACACTATACAATCTGGTTGTACAATCTCCTTCAGACCTAGGCTGGCACTACACTATACAATCTGGTTGTACAATCTCCTTCAGACCTCGGCTGGCTATACACTATACAATCTGGTTGTACAATCTCCTTCAGACCTCGGCTGGCTATACACTATACAATCTGGTTGCACAATCTCCTTCAGACCGAGGCTGGCTATACACTATACAATCTGGTTGTACAATCTCCTTCAGACCTAGGCTGGCTATACACTATATAATCTGGTTGTACAATCTCCTTCAGACCGAGGCTGGCTATACACTATATAATCTGGTTGCACAATCTCCTTCAGACCGAGGCTGGCTATACACTATATAATCTGGTTGCACAATCTCCTTCAGACCTAGGCTGGCCATACACTATACAATCTGGTTGTACAATCTCCTTCAGACCTAGGCTGGCTATACACTATACAATCTGGTTGTACAATCTCCTTCAGACCTAGGCTGGCTATACACTATACAATCTGGTTGTACAATCTCCTTCAGACCTAGGCTGGCTATACACTATACAATCTGGTTGTACAATCTCCTTCTGACCTAGGCTGACTATACAATCTGGTTGTACAATCTCCCTCAGACCTAGGCTGGCTATACACTATACAATCTGGCTGTACAATCTCCTTCTGACCTAGGCTGACTATACAATCTGGTCGTACAATCTCCTTCAGACCTAGGCTGGCCATACACTATACAATCTGATTGCACTATTATCTTTAGATTTATCAAAACTATGTAATACGAGGACAAACCTAAACAGCCCATTCAATTCGTATTCAATCAGACAGGCCCTTGCACTATATAGTTGACAATGGATCTAAAAGAGATTGTACAATCAGATTGCATAGTCTATAGTCAGCTGTAGAACAACAGGAACAACCATTGTTGACTTGATCTTAAAGGTGCAGGCTCTTCTTTGTCTATCAATTAGATCGCTGACCCAGAACATCCAATCAGTGAAGTGTAAGTCCTGCAAGACATTTTTTTTCTATATTGGAAGGATTAGAACCTCTGATGAGTTTTTACTGCTATCCAGAGATTTCCCCTCACATCCTGGTCTGGTGACAACGGTTTTGGCAGACAAGAAGTTAGTCTATGGTGAGCATTTTATCTGCCCACTTTCTGGGTGGGTGTTGGGTTGGTCCAGCCAAGACCCCACCTCTAAATATTCAGGAACAGCCCATTGCACCTACATTATGGGTTGTCCTACTCAGACCCCGCCTCTAATTATTCAGGGACAGCCCCATTATACCTACATTAAGGGTCGTCCAGGTCAGACCCAGCCTCTAAATATTCAGGAACAGTCCATTATACCTACATTAAGGGTCATCCCACTCAGACCCCGCCTCTAAATGTTCAGGAACAGCCCATAATACCTACATTAAGGGTTGTCTTACTCAGACCCCGCCTCTAAATATTCATGGACAGCCCATTATACCTACATTAAGGGTCGTCCAGGTCAGACCCCACCTCTAAATGTTCAGGGACAGCCCATTATACCTACATTAAGGGTCGTCCCGCTCAGACCCCGCCTCTAAATGTTCAGGGACAGCCCATTATACCTAGATTAAGGGTCGTCCAGGTCAGACCCCGCCTCTAAATGTTCAGGAACAGCCCATTATACCTACATTAAGGGTTGTCCTGCTCATACCCCGCCTCTAAATGTTCAGGGACAACCCATAATACCTACATTAAGGGTCGTCCCGCTCAGACCCCGCCTCTAAATGTTCAGGGACAACCCATAATACCTACATTAAGGGTCGTCCCGCTCAGACCCCGCCTCTAAATGTTCAGGAACAGCCCATTATACCTACATTAAGGGTCGTCCCGCTCAGACCCCGCCTCTAATTGTTCAGGAACAGCCCATTATACCTACATTAAGGGTCGTCCCGCTCAGACCCCGCCTCTAAATGTTCAGGGACAGCCCATTATACCTACATTAAGGGTCGTCGCGCTCAGACCCCGCCTCTAAATGTTCAGGGACAACCCATAATACCTATGTTGGCTGTATTCAATACATTTCAAAAATATATTTCAGGATATATATATATACATACACACTGTAAGTTGAAATGTGTTTTTTTTAAGACACATATAAAAAATATTTTTAAAAATACATTTTCAAAAATATGTCATTGAAAAAACATTGAATCTACATTTTTGGAATGCATTTACAAATATATGCTAAAATTACTTTTTTAAATGTTAAAAAAAATCTGAATAAAAAAATTAAAAAAAAATATATTTTTAAATATATATGACTTTAGAAAATATATTTAAATTTAAAAATTTTTAGAATACATGTTAAAATATATTAGCGTAGGCCAATATATTGTAAATATATCTCACGTTATATCATTTTTTTTAGAAATATATTGGACATATATTTCTTTTCCATGTGGGTGGGCACCCGGCCCGGTGGTGGGAATGGTCTGGAGAGCACTGCTGTGACCTCCCATAGTCGTGTTAATGATGAGACACTTCTATTGGCACCTATGGATCACAGAGTGAGATGATGTCATCGAGAGCCACTAATGATGTCATAGGCCTGGATTGTTTCTTGGATACACAGAATATAACTGGATATAACATTTATAGGGAACGTTGATCCAGGGAATATCCGATTGCCTCTCGGGGGATCAGGAAGGAATTTTTCCCCTGCAGGAACAAATTGGATCGTGCTTTGCTGGATTTTTTTGCCTTCCTCTGGATCCACTGTGGGTGTAGGATTGTAACTTTTTTTAATGGTTGAACTGGATGGAAGGTTGTCTTTTTTCAGCCAGACTAACTATGTAACTATAGGAAGTCAGGCTACACTGAGTAACACAGACACACGTGGGCGGTTTTTTCGTGGTGGCCAACAGCACGATCGGTTTATAAAAACTCCCCGAGGATATTGTGATTTTTGGCTAAAGTTCAAACAGTTCTGCTTATATAGAAATTCTCCTGAAAATGACATCATTTTTTACAGCTGCTTTTTACATATTTTCTCATTCGTGTTTTTTTTTTTTAAACTGCACTTCAACGCCATGACTTCCTGTGTCAAACGTGTTTTCTGCACACCGCGTGTCGGGCAGCCCATTCATTTCAATGGGCTGCCCTACATGCAAGAAGCACACAAGGGAAGTCGCTGCACATTAGGAGATGCAAGGGGGTGCCATTAGGAATGAATGGCACCGCCGCGGGTCTGCTGAAGGGCAAAGCGATTCTGTGCGCGTCAGGCCAAAATGAGCAGCAATTCTTTATGAATTCAGAGAAAACCAAAGAAGCAAACCCTACAGTGCCGTTGTTCTGAAAATGCTAAGTGTCCTGACTGTCTCCGGCTTCTAAGTTTTTTTTTTAATTTGATTTTATCCGGCTCAGGGGCGGACTGACCATTTGGAAACTCGGGCACTGCCCGAGGGCCCGGGGTCAGTGGGGGGCCCCATGAGATGCCCCTGGTACCTTTTTCATAGGCTTTTTTGAGTTTGGGCAAGGACACAGGGGCCCCATGATATCCTATTTCCCGGGGGCCCCATGAGTCTTCAGTCCGCCCCTGCTCCGGCTTCAATATTTGAATCACTGACCCAGAACAAGCATGTGCCAAGTGAAGTCAGAGCAAACGCATAACCCTTATAATGTGCACTTGGTCCAGCCACTGGCTTAGAGGTCCTGAAGCTGCTGGGTCAGCAGATAGGCCAGGCGACTAGTATTTCCAGAAGGAGAGGTCAGTATTGGTGGACTCCATACTTCCGCAAGGCAGGGAAGTTCTTCGATGGGACTTCCCTCCCTGCAGGATTGGGATGCCACCTTGTGGCTGAGATGAGGAAGGGCCACCACCAGGAAGCCAGCCTGGAATTTTGGAACACTTTAGTTGACAATGTCGCAAGAGCAGGTATGAGGTAGATTTACAAGTCGTGTTTGTTGACATGAAACTTAAGAACGGAAAATATAACTAAGCAAGCAAACAAAAACCACCTCGGTGAACATGACAAGGTAACTTCCCTGGAAAATGAAAACCAGCGTAAAGACGACATTTCTGTGTTATTCCTGCCTAAAACAACACTCAGGAGTAGAACTGATGATGGCATTGGGTGCCTCAGAGGTCAGTCCACTCAGAACCGACATATTAGAGTTGGTTGCTTACTGATGGATCTCACCGAGGAGGGTGGTGAGGCAGTTGTGCGTTCCCATCTCCTGCATTGCTTGTGCCCGTGTTCTGCCGACATTGTGAAATCTCCACACTTGAGATCCCAACCTCGTCAATTCTCAGCCGCCATTACTCGTCTTGCCGGGGGGGCTGAGACTCCAGGCCAGGGAGATCCGATTGCAAGATAAACATGGGCCCCATCCAGCTCCAAAGTCCTTGTTCTTTGGCATAAATACGATGCAAATTTTGTGTTGCATAATTCCGTGCATTTTGTTAACACATAAGTAGTCTGTGTGCTCTTGGCTCAGTGCACGACCCGGATAACAGGAAGTCATGTCAGTCCGTCTTCTGCAGAAATATTAGGAATTTGGTAAGTTTGCCAGTAGAGATATCGTAACGTCATTTCAGGATGTGATTCAGATTTGAGTCAGTGCAAATAATACCTTTGGGGGAAAAAAGTGCATAAATCCTTCGCAAATCTCCACTGGGAACTTGGTGTAAATTGTGCCAAAGGCCCACGCTGTCTTTTTGTTTACTCGGCCATGTCAGCACATGTATCTTCTGATTTAGCTGTGACTTGCCATCTCTTATCTTTGTCCGCCTTGCAGACGCGTTGTACCCACATCATTTTCCAGATAGAGGACCTAGCTGCTTGGCCTTCACCTGGACATGCCTCAGAAGCCTTTGTCACTTTTTCAGAGGTTTTCCACCAACTGCCAAATAAGGCACCCATGTAGATCTTCCATTGGTCTTCATCTGGGCATCCCATCCGAGGCCTTTGTTACTTTCTCAGAGGTTTTGCACCAAGTGCCAAATAAGGTACCTATGTAGATCTTCCATTTGGCCTTCATCTGGGCATCCCATCCGAGGCCTTTGTTACTTTCTCAGAGGTTTTGCACCAAGTGCCAAATAAGGCAGCTATGTAGATCTTCCATTTGGCCTTCATCTGGGCATCCCATCCGAGGCCTTTGTCACTTTCTCAGAGGTTTTGCACCAAGTGCCAAATAAGGCACCTATGTAGATCTTCCATTGGTCTTCATCTGGGCATGCCATGAGAAGCCTTTGTTACTCTCTCAGAGGTTTTGCACCAAGTGCCAAATAAGGCACCTTCGAAGATCTTCCATTGGCCTTCATCTGGGCATGCCGTCAGGAGGCTTGGTCACTCTTTCAGAGGTTTTGCACCAAGTGCTATATAAGGTACATACATAGATCTTCCATTTGGCCTACGCTTTGGTATGCCATCAGTCACTTTCTCAGAGGTGTTTTGCCAAGATCTTGATAGAAGAAGTACCTAGCCTTCACTTGACCATGTCATCAGAAATCTTTGCAATTCTACCAGAGGTGTTGCAAAAAGTTCTTTGCCAAAAAAAAGTATTTTGTTCTTTTAATCATGTCATCAGAAGCTTGTATCACTCTCTTAGATGTCTTACACCAAAATCTTTGGAAGAAGCTCCTTCGTCTGCCTTTGTGGCTACCATGTTAGAGGACTGACACCATTTTTGTTTTACAAAGAGAGGCTCTTTAGCCTTTGCTTCCAGTTGGCCATGCCTTCAAAATCCTTTGCCAGCTTGTTAGAGGTCTTCCACCAAGATCTCCTCCCTCTTCAGCATTGCCTTGAATTATCTCCAACCTTCCTTTACTCCACCTCTCTGTCCTCTTGCTCAGAGTTTTATCCCTTTAGCATCATTTAAGACCTACAGCAGTCTTTTTTCTCCTGCCCAGAGCTGTCTTTGAGCCTCCATGTTGCTCTCAGTATCTTCATGTCTTCGGGAAGCCTGGTCAACCAGTCCCTGTACTCTCTGCACAGCACATAGCCCCTTACCTTCTTCTTGAAGGCATTGTCATCTGTCTGGGCCCAGCTCAGTGACTCTGGCTGGGTCGGCGGAGGCTGGTATCCCAGGATGATCAAGGCATCCTTCAGGTTCCGAAGTAAGGCCTCTGAGGCTCTTTGAGCCACCTCCAGGAGCCGAAGAAGATCAGCAGCTGTCGGGTTTAAGGAGTTCTGATCATCCAGGACCAGTTGGAAGAACTCGGAAATAGCAGAGAAGGCATCTCTGGCCTGAAGGAGGCGTTCTCCGGGGCAAAGACATCTCCACATCCTGTAGCCCAGTGCTGCAGTGGGCAGCCCTTTCTCCAACCAGTAGGGGAAGCTGAACCCAGTCATGCTGAATGGCGACCCTTGGTACTGCAGCTGTATGAGGAAACACAAGCAGAACAAGGAGTCAGAGAACTCAACAGAAGAACTTCCCTTTTTGCAAGCATGCAAATAAAACTTTGGGGACAGGACTTCCTCCTAATCCTCAATCACCTGGTTTTATAATGAGCTCAATTCTTTTCCCAGATACCTGCACAGTGCTTGAATTCAAACTACAGCCATCCCCAAAAATTTCCTGTCGGAGTTTCATATTTAATGATACTGGGAAAGAGTGTTGAACATATAAAGGGAAGCGGGGCATTAAAATGTTCCTCAATAAATTGAGTTGTAATTGTCAAGGAGGAGCCTCCTAACCAGGGGCGGACTGACCATTTGGAAACTCGGGCACTGCCTGAGGGCCCGGGGTCAGTAGGGGGCCCCATGAGATGCCCCTTGAACCTTTTTCATAGGCTTTTTTGACTTTGGGCAAGGACACAGGGGCCCCATGATCCCCTATTGCCCGGGGGCCCCATGAGTTGTCAGTCCGCCCCTGCTCCTAACTATTAGCAAAAGTACCATCATGGCTTATCTCAGTATCTATATATTAGCAGCAGGCAAGGTTCCTGTCTACCAACAAATCTGGCCTGGCACATGCAGTACAATATGCTCTTACAATCTAGTTTCAGTTCTAAGATATTACTATTTTACACAGCATTTGAAAAAAATGTACAAAAATTGTAAAGAAGTTACATTTTAAAGTTTGATGACACACACATTGAAATTTCAGCTACATACAATCTTAGATTGTAAGCTCCCAGGATCAGGGCCCTCCTTTCCCTCTTGTATTGAACTGTATTGTTGCTGTATTGTCTCCCTTTATATTGTAAAGTGCTGAGCCAGGGGTGGACTGACAACTCATGGGGCCACCGGGCAATAGGGGATCATGGGGCCCCTGTGTCCTTGCCCAAACTCAAAAAAGCCTATGAAAAAGGTACCAGGGGCATCTCATGGGGCCCCCTACTGACCCCGGGCCCTCGGGCAGTGCCCGAGTTTCCAAATGGTCAGTCCGCCCCTGCGCTGAGCACACTGTTGGCTCTATAGAAATCCTGTATAATAATTGAATTTGATACATTGTACAATCCAGCTTCTATGTGTGTGGCAATCTTTAACTGTACAGTGGAGTTTAGGTCACTCACATATGTGCTCAGTATCAGCGTGGCGTTCTCGCGGTGTAGCGTGGACAGGCTGTGGATCTGGGTGATGATCTCTTCTGATGAGAGAGGCACCGCGACACATCCTCGGTACCAGAAGCCGACACTGAGGGCCAGCACTGCTGCTGAGATAAGAACAGTTCTCTATGAATACAGCCAATACTACAACCTGCACACCAAAACAGAATACACAGCACTGTCCCCTTCAAATGGCAGGATTCTCCTTTTCTGTCCTGGGGACAATTGTCACCAAGATAGAAAATCCAAAACTTTACAGTTGTCACCAGTGCAAGAGGTAATGGAATAACTTAAATGGAGGCACCTGTTCTGGTGACATCTGTTAAAGAGGGAATCTCTAGTCACTTGGTAGAGATTTCCTCATACAATCCTCCACACTCCTCTCCTGTACATACTGCCCACTGTCATACCCCCCACACCCCTCTCCTGTACATACTGCCCACTGTCATACCCCCCACACCCCTCTCCTGTACATACTGCCCACTGTCATACCCCCCACACTCCTCTCCTGTATATACTGCCCACTGTCACACCCTCCACACTCCTCTCCTGTACATACTGCCCACTGTCACACCCTCCACACTCCTCTCCTGTACATACTGCCCACTGTCACACCCTCCACACTGCTCTCCTGTACATACTGCCCACTGTCATACCCTCCACACTCCTCTCCTGTACATACTGCCCACTGTCACACCCTCCACACTCCTCTCCTGTACATACTGATCACTGTCACACCCTCCACACTCCTCTCCTGTACATAATGATCACTGTCATACCCTCCACACTCCTCTCCTGTACATACTGCCCACTGTCATACCCTCCACACTGCTCTCCTGTACATACCGATCACTGTCATACCCTCCACACTCCTCTCCTGTACACACCGATCACTGTCATACCCTCCACACTCCTCTCTTGTACCTACTACCTGCTGTCATACCTCCACACTCCTTTACTGTACATACTCATCACTGTCATACCCTCCACACTCCTCTCCTGTACATACTGATCACTGTCATACCCTCCACACTCCTCTCCTGTACATACCGATCACTGTCATACCCCCCACACTCCTCTCCTGTACATACCGATCACTGTCATAACCTCCACACTCCTCTCCTGTACATACTGCCCACTGTCATACCCCCCACACTCCTCTCCTGTACATACCGATCACTGTCATACCCTCCACACTCCTCTCCTGTACATACCGATCACTGTCATACCCCCCACACTCCTCTCCTGTACATACCGATCACTGTCATAACCTCCACACTCCTCTCCTGTACATACTGATCACTGTCATACCCTCCACACTCCTCTCCTGTACATAACGATCACTGTCATACCCTCCACACTCCTCTCCTGTACATACCGATCACTGTCATACCCCCCACACTCCTCTCCTGTACATACCGATCACTGTCATACCCCCACACTCCTCTCCTGTACATACTGATCACTGTCATACCCTCCACACTCCTCTCCTGTACATACTACCTGCTGTCATACCCTCCACACTCCTCTCCTGTACATACCATCTGCTGTCATACCTCCACACTCCTCTCCTGTACATACCATCTGCTGTCATACCTCCACACTCCTCTCCTGTACATACTACCTGCTGTCATACCCCCCTCACTCCTCTCCTGTACATACTACCTGCTGTCATACCCTCCACACCTGTCCTTGTATAAGTAATACAATACATAAAACATTCAGCACATACAGGTGGAAAAAATACATAACAAGAACAATGTAAAGTTAATACTTTTCAAATTCCCTGCACAGTCCCGTGGTTCTCCCCCTTACAGTCAGAGTATCCAAGCACCGCCACTGACACCCACCACCACAAGGCACACCCGACCACCCACTGACTGTAAAATCCCTCCATACACCTTTGAAATAGCTAAAATCTAACAAAGCCGAATCTCCAATATCATTAGAATTCTTTTAAGCCTTATAGACATTTTCTCTGCAGACCTGATGTGACCTGATGTATGCTAAGAGGGTAAATGTGCAATAAGATGGCACAGTCTGGCTACGACCACCACTGTAAAGATGACCACATACAATGCAATCTGATTGCATGATCTCCTTCTTATCATTAACTATGCAGTTTGCAGATCTGTCTGATGTGATATAAACTGAATAGCTACAATGTATCAATCTGCCTCTGTATCACTTTGGCTTTCTGTGCATTGCATCATTCAGGATCTGTTGCTTTTTATCCCTCTGTCTCTAATACTTCGTATCCCTCTGTCTCCAATACTTTGTATTCCTCTGTCTCCAATACTTGGTATCCCTCTGTCCCCAATACTTTGTATCCCTCTGTCCCCAATACTTTGTATCCCTCTGTCTCCAATACTTTGTATCCCTCTGTCTCTAATACTTTGTATCCCTCTGTCTCCAATACTTTGTATCCCTCTGTCTCCAATACTTGGTATCCCTCTGTCTCCAATACTTTGTATCCCTCTGTCCCCAATACTTTGTATCCCTCTGTCCCCAATACTTTGTATCCCTCTGTCTCCAATACTTCGTATCCCTCTGTCTCCAATACTTTGTATCCCTCTGTCTCCAATACTTTGTATCCCTCTGTCTCTAATACTTTGTATCCCTCTGTCTCTAATACTTCGTATCCCTCTGTCTCCAATACTTCGTATCCCTCTGTCTCCAATACTTCGTATCCCTCTGTCTCCAATACTTTGTATCCCTCTGTCCCCAATACGTTGTATCCCTCTGTCTCCAATACTTTGTATCCCTCTGTCTCCAATACTTTGTATCCCTCTGTCCCCAATACTTCGTATCCCTCTGTCTCCAATACTTTGTATTCCTCTGTCCCCAATACGTTGTATCCCTCTGTCTCCAATACTTTGTATCCCTCTGTCTCCAATACTTTGTATCCCTCTGTCCCCAATACTTCGTATCCCTCTGTCTCCAATACTTTGTATTCCTCTGTCCCCAATACGTTGTATCCCTCTGTCCCCAATACTTTGTATTCCTCTGTCCCCAATACGTTGTATCCCTCTGTCCCCAATACTTTGTATCCCTCT
The DNA here is from genome assembly GCF_062004578.1 of Staurois parvus. Lineage (NCBI taxonomy): Eukaryota > Metazoa > Chordata > Amphibia > Anura > Ranidae > Staurois > Staurois parvus. The sequence continues at coordinate 80,485 of NW_028320221.1, forward strand.
GTCCCCAATACTTCGTATCCCTCTGTCTCCAATACTTTGTATCCCTCTGTCCCCAATACGTTGTATCCCTCTGTCCCCAATACGTTGTATCCCTCTGTCTCCAATACTTTGTATCCCTCTGTCTCCAATACTTCGTATCCCTCTGTCCCCAATACTTCGTATCCCTCTGTCTCCAATACTTTGTATCCCTCTGTCCCCAATACTTTGTATCCCTCTGTCCCCAATACTTCGTATCCCTCTGTCTCCAATACTTTGTATCCCTCTGTCCCCAATACTTTGTATCCCTCTGTCCCCAATACTTCGTATCCCTCTGTCCCCAATACTTCGTATCCCTCTGTCTCCAATACTTTGTATCCCTCTGTCCCCAATACTTTGTATCCCTCTGTCCCCAATACTTTGTATCCCTCTGTCCCCAATACTTCGTATCCCTCTGTCCCCAATACTTCGTATCCCTCTGTCTCCAATACTTCGTATCCCTCTGTCCCCAATACGTTGTATACCTCTGTTTATAATACAGTCTCTCTGTTACTTTGTACCATTCTGGATCTCTGATATCTTTTTTTATCAATCTACTCTGATACCTGGAGTCATCCTTTATCTCTGATAGTTTGTATCATTTTTGATCTGTGATCCTTGAATCATTCTGTTTTTGATACCTGATATCATTCTGGATCTCTGATACTTTATATCATTCTGGCTCCCCACCCAATGATGCTCAGTATCAGAGATCCACAGATTTCCTTCCAGCATTGGCACTCATCTATTACTTTTTATCCTAATACCTCTTACTTTGTATCATTCTGTCTTTCAGTAACTTTAGATTTTTCTTACTCTCTGTTACCTTTTATCATTCTTATTCTATTACTTTGTATCCCTCTGTCCCTGTTACTTTGTATCATACTGTCTCTGTTACTTTGTATCATTCTTTCAGTAACTTTAGATTTTTCTTACTTTCTGTTACCTTTTATCATTCTTATTCTATTACTTTCTATCATTGTCTCTCAGTTACTTTGTATCCCTCTGTCTCTGTTACATTGTATCCCTCTGTCTCTCTGTTACATTGTATCCCTCTGTCTCTGTTACATTGTATCCCTCTGTCTCTGTTACATTGTATCCCTCTGTCTCTGTTACATTGTATCCCTCTGTCTCTGTTGCATTGTATCCGTCTGTCTCTGTTACATTGTATCCCTCTGTCTCTGTTACATTGTATCCCTCTGTCTCTGTTGCATTGTATCCCTCTGTCTATGTTACATTGTATCCCTCTGTCTCTGTTACATTGTATCCCTCTGTCTCTGTGTTACATTGTATCCCTCTGTCTCTGTTACATTGTATCCCTCTGTCTCTCTGTTACATTGTATCCCTCTGTCTCTCTGTTACATTGTATCCCTCTGTCTCTCTGTTACATTGTATCCCTCTGTGTCTGTTACATTGTAACCCTCTGTCTCTGTTACATTGTATTCCACTGTCTCTGTTACATTGTATCCCTCTGTGTCTGTTACATTGTATCCCTATGTGTCTGTTACATTGTATCCCTCTGTCTCTGTTACATTGTATCCCTCTGTCTCTGTTACATTGTATCCCTCTGTCTCTGTTACATTGTATCCCTCTGTCTCTGTTACATTGTATCCCTCTGTCTCTGTTACATTGTATCCCTCTGTGTCTGTTACATTGTATCCCTCTGTCTCTCTGTTACATTGTATCCCTCTGTGTCTGTTACATTGTATCCCTCTGTGTCTGTTACATTGTATCCCTCTGTCTCTGTTACATTGTATCCCTCTGTCTCTGTTACATTGTATCCCTCTGTGTCTGTTACATTGTATCCCTCTGTCTCTGTGTTACATTGTATCCCTCTGTGTCTGTCAGTATCCCTCGGTCTGCCTGCTATCAGCTCTCCTCCTGCCTCCCCATCCAATGATGCTCAGTATCAGAGTACCACGTTGTTCCTCCGGCACTCACCTGTTGCTGTCAGCATCCTGCGGCCGGCTCCCTGTGCTGCACCTGCGCCAGGTGACGGGACTTTATAGCCGCCCGCCCCCCCATGTCTCTTCTGGGTCCAGTGGGACGTCCGCCACCCCCCGCCACGCCGCTCACAGAGGAATCTCCATTCTCACCAGCTGCTTCCTTCTAAGAAACGGCGGAGAAGGAGGAGAGGGGCCGGGGGGGGGGGGGCGGGCTGGAGAGGTGAGTCGAGGAGAAGGTATTTGGGGGAGGGGAGGGCGCCCGGCGGAGAGGGCGGACAGGTGACTCTTCCTCCTCATTACCCCCCAGAGCCGCCACCTCGCTCGCTGCAATTATCGGCTTTGAAAGGAGCTGACGGAAGTCGGTGCCGGGACAATGCGGCTGGAGGGGTAGGGTTACCGGCCGGTAATGCACCCCCCTTAGAGGTATTATGTGAATCACCCGCCTCTCTCTCCCAGGGATTTGGCACGGGCCGGTCCTGCGGCAGCACACACGTACACACACGGGGCATGTCGGAGCGATCATGCGTGTGTGTGTGGCCGGCTCAGCGGGCATCTCGCCTGCACGATCCTGAGAGGAAGGGACAGGGAAAGAACAGCCACCAGGTCTGCCCTCCGGGGCATGGAAGATGCAATGGGATTGGTCGCTATGGAGAAATTGTAGTTTATTTATTTTTTCTTCTTGGGGGGGGCCACAAATGAAGTCATGTGATTGGTGGAGGCAGACAAAGTGCAATAGCCAAGTCTGTTACCTCTGCCATTCCTTATACATGAAATAAAAGCCACGTGATGGACAAGGTACAAGCACTGATGAGAGCCACGAATCCCACACCTTTCTTCATCCAGGACAGGGGCCCCCAAACCTTTCAGTTTGAGGGCCACATCGTATGTTTTACACATTTTTAAGGCCCCTTACATCAGGGTCTCCATCAGAGTCCCCCTTACATCAGGGTTCTCATCAGAATCCCGCTTACATTAGGGTCCCCATTAGAGCCTCCCTTACATCAGGGTCCCCAAAAGACCTTTCCCTTACATCAGGGTCCTCAGTAGAGTCCCCCTTACATCAGGGTCTCCATCAGAATCCCCTTTACGACAGGGTCCCCATCAGAGTCCCACTTACATCAGGGTCTTCATCAAAGCCCCCCTTACATCAGGGTCCCCATCAGATGCCCCCTTACATCAGGGTCTCTATTACAGTCCCCCTTACATAAGGGTTCCATTCAGAGCCCCCCTTAGATCAGGGTCCCCATCAGAGTCCCTTTTACATCAGGGTCTCCATCAGAATCTCCCTGACATCAGGGTCCCCATCAGAGTCCCCTTTACATCAGGATCTCCAGTAGAGTCCCTCCTTACATTACAGCTCCCACTTACATCAGGGTCCTCATAGAGCCCCCCTACATCAGGGTCCCTATAAGAGTCCTCTGACATCAGGGTCCCTATCAGAGTCCTCTTACTTCAGGGTCCCTATCACAGTCCCCTTTACAATAGGGTCCCCCTTGCACCAGATTAGGAGGGGGGGGGGGGCGGGGTTGAAACACAGACAATAAGCAGCCTCTGCTGACATCAATCTTCAATCTGTGCACATTAGTGACACACCACTGACCAGGGGCGGACTGACAACTCATGGGGCCCCCGGGCAATAGGGGATCATGGGGCCCCTGTGTTCTTGCCCACACTCAAAGCACACCCAAAAAAATATAAAAAAAAGTACCAGGGGCATTTCATGGGGCCCCCTACTGACCCCGGGCCCTCGGGCGGTGCCCGAGTGCTTGAATGGTCAGTCCACCCCTGCCACTGACCCTAGCTGAGGGCCATGTAAAATATTGTATGGGGCTGGTTGTGGCCCCCTGGGCCGTAGTTTTGGGGACCCCTGATTTAGAATGATGCAACATGATCAATGTCTATGCATGAAGTGCACTTGTTTCCTGTGGGAACTGATTCTGCTTCATCAGCCATTCTATAGCCAATGAAAAGTGCAATTAGTTGGTGCTCCCAAGGGGTACCCATTGCCCATAGCAACTGATTCTGCTCCATCTATTGTCCTCCAGGAAGGTGGAGGAAGCAATGGGATTGGTGGTGGTGGAACAAATGCAGGCGTTGCCCATGAAGACCAATTCCATTTCATCTTTCCCTTTTTTTTACTTATGTGCGATTGGCTGCCATTGACAAAGGGTAGCTGTTGCCCGTAGTGATCGGTTTTTCCCCTTCTCTCTCATTGGATGGTGGCATGAATGAAGCAGTGTGATTGGCCATCATGGACAAGTTGTAGCTGTTGCCCGTAGTGACCGGTCTTTCCTCTTCTCTCTCATTGGATGGTGGCATGAATGAAGCAGTGTGATTGGCCATCATGGACAAGGTGTAGCTGTTGCCTGTAGTGACCGTTTTTTCCTCTTCTCTCTCATTGGATGGTGGCATGAATGAAGCAGTGTGATTGGCCATCATGGACAAGGTGTAGCTGTTGCCTGTAGTGACTGTTTTTTCCCCTTCTCTCTCATTGGATGGTGGCATGAATGAAGCAGTGCGATTGGCCATCATGGACAAGGTGTAGCTGTTGCCCGTAGTGACCGGTTTTCCCCTTCTGTCTCATTGGATGGTGGCATGAATGAAGCAGTGTGATTGGCCATCATGGACAAGGTGTAGCTGTTGCCCGTAGTGACCAGTTTTTCCCCTTCTGTCTCATTGGATGGTGGCATGAATGAAGCAGTGTGATTGGCCATCATGGACAAGGTGTAGCTGTTGCCCGTAGTGACTGGTTTTCCCCTTCTGTCTCATTGGATGGTGGCATGAATGAAGCAGTGTGATTGGCCATCATAGACAAGGTGTAGCTGTTGCCCGTAGTGACCGGTTTTCCCCTTCTGTCTCATTGGATGGTGGCATGAATGAAGCAGTGTGATTGGCCATCATGGACAAGGTGTAGCTGTTGCCCGTAGTGACCGGTTTTCCCCTTCTCTCTCATTGGATGGTGGCATGAATGAAGCAGTGTGATTGGTCATCATGGACAAGGTGTAGCTGTTGCCCGTAGTGACCAGTTTTTCCCCTTCTCTCTCATTGGATGGTGGCATGAATGAAGCAGTGTGATTGGCCATCATGGACAAGGTGTAGCTGTTGCCCGTAGTGACCGTTTTTTCCTCTTCTCTCTCATTGGATGGTGGCATGAATGAAGCAGTGTGATTGGCCATCATGGACAAGGTGTAGCTGTTGCCCGTAGTGACTGGTTTTTCCCCTTCTCTCTCATTGGATGGTGGCATGAATGAAGCAGTGTGATTGGCCATCATGGACAAGGTGTAGCTGTTGCCCGTAGTGACTGGTTTTTCCCCTTCTCATTGGATGGTGGCATGAATGAAGCAGTGTGATTCGCCATCATGGACAAGTGTAGCTGTTGCCCGTAGTGACTGGTTTTTCCCCTTCTCTTTCATTGGATGGTGGCATGAATGAAGCAGTGTGATTGGCCATCATGGACAAGTTGTAGCTGTTGCCCGTAGTGACCGGTTTTTCCCCTTCTCTCTCATTGGATGGTGGCATGAATGAAGCAGTGTGATTGGCCATCATGGACAAGGTGTAGCTGTTGCCTGTAGTGACCGGTTTTCCCCTTCTGTCTCATTGGATGGTGGCATGAATGAAGCAGTGTGATTGGCCATCATGGACAAGTTGTAGCTGTTGCCCGTAGTGACCGGTTTTTCCTCTTCTCTCTCATTGGATGGTGGCATGAATGAAGCAGTGTGATTGGCCATCATGGACAAGGTGTAGCTGTTGCCCGTAGTGACTGGTTTTTCCCCTTCTCTCTCATTGGATGGTGGCATGAATGAAGCAGTGTGATTGGCCATCATGGACAAGGTGTAGCTGTTGCCCGTAGTGACTGGTTTTTCCCCTTCTCTTTGGATGGTGGCATGAATGAAGCAGTGTGATTGGCCATCATGGACAAGTGTAGCTGTTGCCCGTAGTGACTGGTTTTTCCCCTTCTCTCTCATTGGATGGTGGCATGAATGAAGCAGTGTGATTGGCCATCATGGACAAGGTGTAGCTGTTGCCCGTAGTGACCAGTTTTTCCCCTTCTCATTGGATGGTGGCATGAATGAAGCAGTGTGATTGGCCATCATGGACAAGTGTAGCTGTTGCCCGTAGTGACCGGTTTTTCCCCTTCTCTTTCATTGGATGGTGGCATGAATGAAGCAGTGTGATTGGCCATCATGGACAAGGTGTAGCTGTTGCCCGTAGTGACCGGTTTTCCCCTTCTGTCTCATTGGATGGTGGCATGAATGAAGCAGTGTGATTGGCCATCATGGACAAGTTGTAGCTGTTGCCCGTAGTGACCGTTTTTTCCTCTTCTCTCTCATTGGATGGTGGCATGAATGAAGCAGTGTGATTGGCCATCATGGACAAGTGTAGCTGTTGCCCGTAGTGACTGGTTTTTCCCCTTCTCTTTCATTGGATGGTGGCATGAATGAAGCAGTGTGATTGGCCATCATGGACAAGTTGTAGCTGTTGCCCGTAGTGACCGGTTTTTCCCCTTCTCTCTCATTGGATGGTGGCATGAATGAAGCAGTGTGATTGGCCATCATGGACAAGGTGTAGCTGTTGCCCGTAGTGACCGGTTTTCCCCTTCTGTCTCATTGGATGGTGGCATGAATGAAGCAGTGTGATTGGCCATCATGGACAAGTTGTAGCTGTTGCCCGTAGTGACCGGTTTTTCCTCTTCTCTCTCATTGGATGGTGGCATGAATGAAGCAGTGTGATTGGCCATCATGGACAAGGTGTAGCTGTTGCCCGTGGCACCCAATCTTGCTCCATCCTTCATTATGTAGGACATGATGAAGTACACAGGCGACGGTGTCAGGGGAAATCAAAGCGTCCCTCCAGGCAGAGGGAAATGCGATGTAGTGGACGCCGTCGCTCAGTTTATCTTACGACGGGGAACTCCCGTTGTGCAACATAAAAAGACCAAAAAAATTCCACACCAGACCGAATCTTCCAGGGATTTCCTTCCTCAAAGAATCATTCATGCAATAATATTACAGCTCCGATAAGGCCTGGAATAACACTGGGGGGGCAGATCAGTCTCAGGTTGTGTCTGTCCATCATGTATGTTTGTGTGTGGAATAGACACTGCTGCGGCTGCAATGATTGGGGGGGTGTCAACAGTGATCAATAGGTACATTCCCCTACAGATGGGAGATTGGCCAGCCATTGGCGGCCTGCAGAGCTCACACTCACAACCCCCAAAGACTGAGGACATCTTGTGGTGAAAAAAAGTACTGGGGGGGGGGACAGCGCCAGAGAGGAGGAGAGTTCTGCAGCCTGAGCTGATTTTTTTTTTTTTTTTGCAGACTGCAGTCTGGCTACATGAGGTGATCAGAGACTACATACTACAGGAGATGGTCAGAGACTACATACTACAGGAGATGGTCAGAGACTACATACTACAGGAGATGGTCAGAGACTACATACTACAGGAGATGAACAGAGACTACATACTACAGGAGATGGTCAGAGACTACATACTACATGAGATGATCAGAGGCTACATACTACATGAGATGATCAGAGGCTACATACTACAGGAGATGATCAGAGGCTACATACTACATGAGATGATCAGAGGCTACATACTACATGAGATGATCAGAGACTACATACTACAGGAGATGGTCAGAGACTACATACTACAGGAGATGGTCAGAGACTACATACTACATGAGATGATCAGAGACTACATACTACAGGACATGGTCAGAGACTACATACTACATGAGATGATCAGAGGCTACATACTACAGGAGATGATCAGAGGCTACATACTACATGAGATGATCAGAGACTACATACTACAGGAGATGGTCAGAGACTACATACTACATGAGATGATCAGAGACTACATACTACAGGACATGGTCAGAGACTACATACTATAGGAGATGATCAGAGGCTACATACTACATGAGATGATCAGAGGCTACATACTACATGAGATGATCAGAGACTGCAACTTTGCAACAGCAGATAGTCAGAGGCTTCAGACTTACTAAAAGAGATTGTCAGAGACTGATCCCGTACTGCTGGAGATTGACAAATACTGCAGACTCACTACAGGAGACAGAGAGACTGAAGCCCTACTACAGGAGATAGTCAGCGAATGAAGATATACTATAGGAAATGGTCAGAGGCTGCAGACATTCTACAGGAGATGGTCAGAGACTGCAGACATGATACAGGAGACGATCAGAGACTGCAGACATAGCACAGGAGATGGCTAGAGACTGCAGACATACTACAGGAGATGGTCAGAGACTGCAGACATGGTACAGGAGAGGGTCAAAGACTGCAAATATACTACAGGAGATGGTCAGAGACTGCAGACACACTACAGAAGGGGGTCAGAGACTGCAGACATAGTACAGGAGATGGGCAGAGACTGCAGACATGATACAGGAGATGATCAGAGACTGCAGACATACTACAGGACATGGCCAGAGACTGCAGACCTACTACAGCAGATGGTCAGAGACTGCAGCCATACTACAGGAGATGTGCAGAGACTGCAGATATGATACAGGAGATGGGCAGAGACTGCAGACATACTACAGGAGAAGGGCAGAGACTGCAGATATGATACAGGAGATGGGCAGAGACTGCAGGCATACTACAGGAGAGGGTCAAAGACTGCAGACATACTACAGGAGATGGTCAGAGACTGCAGACATAATACAGGAGATGGTCAGAGATTGCAGACATGATACAGGAGATGGGCAGAGACTGCAGACATACTACAGGAGATGGTCAGAGATTGCAGACATATTACAGGAGATGGGCACAGATTGCAGACATGATACAGGAGATGGGGAGAGACTGCAGGCATACTACAGGAGATGGTCAGAGATTGCAGACATGATACAGGAGACGATCAGAGACTGCAGACATAGTACAGGAGACGATCAGAGACTGCAGACATAGCACAGGAGATGGTCAGAGACTGAAGACTTACTGCAGAAGATGGTCAGAGACCGCAGCCTCACTACAGGACATGTTCAGAGACCGCAGCCTCACTACAGGACATGTTCAGAGACCGCAGCCTCACTACAGGACATGGTCAGAGACCGCAGCCTCACTACAGGACATGGTCAGAGACCGCAGCCTCACTACAGGACATGGTCAGAGACCGCAGCCTCACTACAGGACATGGTCAGAGACCGCAGCCTCACTACAGGACATGGTCAGAGACCGCAGCCTCACTACAGGACATGGTCAGAGACTGCAGCCATGCTAGCCGTAGTTGGGGATTGAAAACAATCAGTTATTGTGGACACGTTACAAGAGACTGTTACAAATCATTGCCATGGCTGACCTTTTACAAATGATTGCTCACACTCTGACTGGGGTCCGAGGACCGCACACCACATACCAAAGGGCTGCATGATGGCGGCCGCAGCTTTATGAGCTATGTATGGCACATCGCTGAGTAAATGACACCAAACAGGCAGAGAACAGCTCTGTGAATGGAGCCTTACATAACGGAGGGGTCACATGGCTGGGTGAGAATAGATGCGTGGGGTTGGACATTATAAGGCAGCCTATGGCAGATGGTGTGTCATTATGACATCATCCTGTCCTGGTCTAGGATGATGTCATGCCATGTGGATGCTCCCAGGACCCCCAACTGACTCACTTCCAGCCTCAGTGTAACAAAGTTGCAATCTGTCAGCCGGTTGAGTCACCCGAGGATGAACAAAGTGACTGACGTGTCACCGGCCATTTCCAGAGAACACCGGCCGGCATTGTGCCCGGGGACCTCACACCGTCCCATTGTTAATGGATAAACCCAAAACCGCCTGAACAGTCCCAGATTGGAGCATTCTCCTCATTAGAGGAACATTCCTCCTCTCTGACTCAGAATCAACTGCACTGGGAATTCCATCCTGTGACATACATAGACCCCCACCATGGAATGATACTCTGCAGCAGAAGGCGATGGTTGTGTGCCCCCTACTGCAGGACCGGGGTGGTGTGCGACGTCTGCGCCACGGACGCTCCTAAAGTGACCTTTTGTTTTTCGGATCTGTCACAAGCAGGGGCGGACTGACCATTTGGAAACTTGTGCACTGCTTGAGGGCCCAGGGTCAGTAGGGGGCCCTATGAGATGCCCCTGGTACCTTTTTCATAGGCTTTTTTGAGTTTGGGCAAGGACACAGGGGCCCCATGATCCCCTATTGCCCGGGGGCCCCATGAGTTGTCAGTCCACCCCTGGTCACAAGGGTTACCTAGAGGATGTCAGTGTTGACAAATCTTCATCTGTAACAGAATCTAATATATAGGTGAGCGCTGGCGATATCTGGGGAGCAGCTAGCAGACAAGGTGAAGGTAACAATCCCCTACAATAGTAATGTAAGAAAATGCAGCATTAAAAAAAAAAAATTATTGCGGAATGGTAAAGTGCAACACATAAAAGTGCAAAAAACATTAGTAAATGCGAAATCTAAAAATCAAACAATATGGTAAAGTGCATCATGAATGTAATGAGCTGAGTGAAACAGTAAAGTGCATCATGTAAAAGCATGAAAATATCAGCTAAACAGCTCAAACCGCAAATGCCAAACAGTAAAGTGTATCACGGGCAGAATCTATATACAATAATGTCCGTGGTGATCCGTGAAGTAAAGTGCAATAGTAAATGATGTTACAATATAACATCTGAGATATATAAATGGGATAAAACTCTACATCGATGTCTGTGGTTAAACGTGCTAATTATATAGTCAAATATCCATAAATGGAAGCAATTGTCCGTGAAACCATAAGGCGCAGTATCATTAAGGTGCAGAGCAGGGGCGGACTGACAACTCATGGGGCCCCCGGGAAATAGAGGATCATGGGGCCCCTGCAGGGGTGGACTGACAACTCATGGGGCACCCGGGCAATAGGGGATCATGGGGCCCCTGCAGGGGCGGACTGACAACTCATGGGGCACCCGGGCAATAGGGGATCATGGGGCCCCTGTGTCCTTGCCCACACCCAAAAAAGCCTATAAAAAAGGTACCAGGGGCATCTCATGGGGCCCCCTACTGACCCCGGGCCCTCGGGCAGTGCCCGAGTGCTCAAATGGTCAGTCTGCCCCTGGGCCCCTGTGTCCTCGCCCACACTCAAACCACACCCAAAAAAGCCTATGAAAAAGGTACCAGGGGTATCTCATGGGGCCCCCTACTGCCCCCGGGCCCTCGGGCAGTGGGCGAGTTTCCAAATGGTCAGTCTGCCCCTGGTGCTGATGATCACACAAAAGAATCCACCACCTCTCTTGGATGTACACTCACCAGATGAAAACAGGTAACAGGCAATCAAGCATTAAACATCTGAGAATAGAAGGTGGCCAGAGGGTTAAACCGGACCAAACCCGTCCTGGGCAAAGGGTTAAACCGGACCAAATTCGTCCGGGGCAAAGGGTTAAACTGAGCCAAATTCATCCGGGGCAAAGGGTTAAACTGAGCCAAATTCATCCTGGGCAAAGGGTTAAACCGGATCAAATTCGTCCTGGGCAAAGGGTTAAACCGGACCAAATTCGTCCTGGGCAAAGGGTTAAACCGGATCAAATTCATCCTGGGCAAAAGGTTAAACCGGACCAAATTCGTCCTGGGCAAAGGGTTAAACCGGACCAAATTCGTCCTGGGCAAAGTGTTAAACCGGACCAAATTCGTCCTGGGCAAAGGGTTAAACTGGGCCAAATTCGTCCTGGGCAAAGGGTTAAACCGGACCAAATTCGTCCTGGGCAAGGGGTTAAACCGGATCAAATTCGTCCTGGGCAAAGGGTTAAACTGGATCAAATTCGTCCTGGGCAAAGGGTTAAACTGGGCCAAATTCCTCCTGGGCAAAGGGTTAAACTGGATCAAATTCCTCCTGGGCAAAGGGTTAAACTGGATCAAATTCCTCCTGGGCAAAGGGTTAAACTGGATCAAATTCCTCCTGGGCAAAGGGTTAAACTGGACCATGTCCAGGGTTGGCAATCCATTGATCACCATCCCAGAGCATCAAGCCAGCAGTGGAAGGAGTTTCGGTGCGCCTTCAGAAACTGCACCGCACCCAAAAGATGTAATAGAAGTCTATGGTAAAATGCAGCTAACTCGCAGGAATGACGCAGCTGCACTACGCCGCACGCACGGTGGGGGTAAACCGCAGCTCATCACTGTGAAAGCAGCCTCATAGAGGGCTCAGGACTGTAAGGGAGAAAGCTCACAAACCGGAGTCCAAGAGAAGCCACTTATGGGGTAGTATTTATAATGTAAAAGGCAATTGCATCCAAGTGGAGCTAAAAAACAAATACAGCCACACTTAAAAAGATGGCCGCCGGACCGTCACATGGACGCGGCAGCATGACGTCAGCCAGGGGTGGACTGACAACTCATGGGGCCCCCGGGCAATAGGAAATCATGGGGCCCCTGTGTCCTCGCCCACACTCAAACCACACCCAAAAAAGCCTATGAAAGGTACCAGGGGCATTTCATGGGGCCTCCTACTGACCCCGGGCCCTGCCCGAGTGCCTAAATGGTCAGTCCGCCCCTGACGTCAGCACGTAGGCTCCTGGATATCGCTCCATTATTATTATTATTCTACACTTTTGGATACTGGATTTTTTTGGACTTTATTGCTATTTATATATGTATTTATAATATAATTTCACTGCTCCCCTCTCCCTCCTGCCAGCACCTCGTATTTCTAGGCAATCTCCCATCCAAGGGCTAACCAAGCCTAACTCTGCTTAGCCTCCAAGTTCAGAGGAGATCAGGTGCATTCTGGGTGGTGTGGCCGTAGGCACTACATGAGTTCCTATAGCTTGTTGGATGACCAGCACTGGGCTTTCCATCACTAAGCAGTACATTTTGTAACAGAATTCCTTGTTAGTCTTGAGATTTCACCATGTCCTGCACAGATACAAGGCACCCCATGGCAGTTGCAGCAAAGTAGCCCCAACACATAACCGAGCCTCCTCCATTGTTCACAGTAGGTAGGGTGTTCTTTTCTTTGACAGCTTCATTTCATCTGTGCACATGGAGCTGATGTACCAAAAAGTTTTGTCAGAGAAGCGCGATTGGTCACTCCAGAGAACACGTCTCCACTGCTCTAGAGTCCAGTGGAGGCGTTCTTTACACCACGGCATCTGATGCTTTGCATTGCACTTGGAGATGTAAGGCTTGGATGCAGCTGCTCGGCCATGGAAACCCATTCCATGAAGCTCTCTACGCACTGTTGTTGGGCTCATCTGAAGGCCACACCAAGTTTGGAGGTCTTTAGCTATTGACTCTGCAGACAGTTGGCGACTTCTGCGCACTGTGCGCTTCAGCATGCGCTGACCCCACCCTGTCATGTGACGTGGCCTACTACTTGGTGGCTGAGTGGCTGTTGTTCCCAGTTGCTTCCACTTTGTTATAATCCCACTAACAGTTGAGCGTGGAATATTTAGTAGCCAGGAAATGTCACGGATGGACTTATTGCCCAGGTGGCCACCTATCACGGGACCACGCTTGGAGTCACTGAGCTCCTGAGAGCGACCCATTCTTTCACCAATGTTTGTAGAAGCCGTCTGCATGCCTAGGGGCTTGATTGTATACACCTGTGTCCATGGAGGGGATTGGAACACCTGAATCACATGATTGGGAGGGGATCGGAACACCTGAATCACGATTGGGAGGGGATTGGAACACCTGAATCACATGATTGGGAGGGGATCGGAACACCTGAATCACATGATTTGGAGGGAATCGGAACACCTGAATCACATGATTGGGAGGGGATCGGAACACCGGAATCACATGATTTGGAGGGCTGGGACAATACTTTTGGCAATATAGCGCATGTTCAGCCAAACCCAGGAGGAAACTGTCTGTTCTGGGCCAATTACCAAAGCATTCTGGCCAAATGGGCAGGTCTGCGTGTGACATCATTGACCTGATATGGCCACAAGTCGTAGGGTGTTATTCCATGTTGTTGTTTTTTCTGAAAAGGCGAATTAACCCTTTGAAAAAAGATGTGAATTGAACCTAAAGATCCATTTGCTAGCACAAAAAGAAAATACATTTCCATGGTAGATTGTCTTTTAGAGGGTGTTTGCCAGACGGTGATACGTTGCCTGTTTCAACCCTGTAATGGCAGAACCAACTTTCCACAATTGCGTTCATTGCCCGTATTTGCAGCGCAGTCACATACACTTAGCTGGATAACATTTGGCGGCTGTACTGCCTGCCAAACATGACATTTGGTATCATTTTTGCCACAGCCATGGCATGTGCGCAGCCCTAGGTGGTTGCATGCTCTTCTTCAGGTTGGTGATCAGGGGAGGCCAAAACATAACTCAAGTGCCTGCTTTTACCAACCCTGCCCACCCGTTCTCATTCCGGACCATGAGAAAATATATTTACAAATTTGCGATACATTGTCTTAATTTTGTAGTTTGACCACCTTTCCATGATTATAGGAAGCTGCTCTCAGCCGCTCAGATTTGATGTGTAACCTTTAGTACAGGTACAGCCATGGCTCTTGACCTAAATTAGAATCAATTATTTAAACAAAGTAAATAATTTGCATAACGACAGTGACATGCAGACAGGGAATACACATTTGGAAAACAGGAATGAGGTCATCCTTGCTGCGGCAGAGAATGACCCCCTCCCAGGGAATGACAGGGCTAGTTTCGCCCCGTGGGGTGTGCCCTGTCACAGTGTCCCCATTGTCTGCCTAGTGGCACAAAGCAGCTCATGTGGTTTGGCGGCAGCGTCAGGGGGAAACCTCGCTCTCTGTCAGCGCAGAGGAATCCAGACAGAAACTCGCTGCCAAGCACAACGCCTAAGGGGTGAGCGCACCCGCCGCTGTGCCCCGTCCCACCGCCACTAGGGTAACATCACGGTGACACAGCTGGGAAACAATTCCATAATGGGAAGCTAATTGAGATCATTGGCTGCACACTTTGATCGTTCAGAAGAACGAAAGTACAGCTGTTGAATTGGCGATGCTTCGGCCATATTGTCTCCAGTCCAGAAGGTCATCTAAATCCAAACCTTACATGGCGAGTGGAAGGGTTAGACCGTGTGTCAGGTTTTTACTGCCATGTCACCCACTGGAAAAGTTCACCCTCTCCATTTTTTTCCCCAGTCACTGGTTTCACCAAGACCAGAAGTGATGGGAGATCAAAACATTTTCCAATGGGGACAATTTGAAGAAATTTTCCTCACTTTGGAGCAGGGGTGGACTGAGTATTTGGAAACTCGGGCACCGCCCGGAGGGCCCGAGGTCAGTAGGGGGCCCCATAAGAAGCCCCTGGTACCTTTTTCATAGGCTTTTTTGAGTTTGGGCAAAGACACAGGGGCCCCATGATCCCCTATTGCCCAGGGTCCCCATGAGTTGTCAGACCACCCCTGCTTTGGAGAGACTTCCCTCTCAGTTCCTGTATCTGGAACAGGCAAATATTGTCTACCTGCCAGAGTCTTCCTTTCCTTTGAATTTCTCCAGATCCATTCAGTAATGCGGCGTGAGGCTTTACTTCCTGGAATAAAGACTGCTCCCTGCTGCTCTCTTCTTGTGCAGGGTGACTGGTCTTGTCTCCACCCCCTCCTGTAGTTTTCTATAGGCAGCCTGGAGTGGGTGGAGCCTGTTAGCCTGAGTAGAGCCATGGGAGGGGCCTATGTACAGCACAGCGATGATGTTATGGCTACTTTTGAAAAGTAATATCTGGGTTTGGTGCACACAAAGTGGGTTTATATGCTTTGGGGTTAGTGAGAAATATATACAAACATTTTTGTGCGCAGAACTGAGCTTTAACCAAAACTAAACAGGTTCATTTCCAGGTATATTTTGTGTTCCTGACAGCATGTGTGTAGTAGTATGCTGCCATGAATTGGTGTCAAGAAAAGGATAATTTTATTTTTTGATGGCAATTCATGGCAGCATACATGTGGAGGCATGCTGCCATGTTGGCGCCAGAAAGACGGATAATGTATCAAATTCTTACCATATTTTTCATCTTCCTGGCGCCAACATGGCAACACTCTACCACATGCATGCTGCCATGGATTGGCACCACGAAAGGAAAATTACGACAAGTTTTTGATACAATTTTCTGTTTTTCTCCATAACCATTACCTAGAGCCCTCTGATGTATAAAATAAATGTCTACCTTTCTCTGAATCTGTAGAATGCTCATTTCTAGGCCAGTGAGGTCAGCCATCAGTTCCTTGAAAAGGTCGAGTTGCTTGTCTGCTGAAGGAAGGTTTTGCACATTTCCCATGCAACTTCAGCCATAATTCATATTGGTGGGTTGGGCTGTGTTGCACATGACCCTCAATAGGTTGGAAGATGGCATCAGGTGGAGATGGGTGGCAATATCCTGGCAACATGATAAATTCCACCCAAAGCTCAGATCATGCCAAAGTGTTTAGGTCAGTACAATACTAGATGATGGGCACTGAATGATGATCTAGTCCAGGGGTAGGCAACCTGAGAGCCGCAGGACTACAAGTTCCATCATGCCTCTGCAAGTCATAGCTGTAACTGTCAATTTGTAATCTTTGCAATGCCTCATGGGAAATGTAGTTCCACAACAGCTAGAGAGCCGCAGGTTGCCTACCTCTGATCTAGTCCAACCTTTCCCAACTAAGGTCCCTCCAGAATTTGCTACGGGTTCCTTGAGCATTGCCCTCTTTCATGATGGTGTACAGCGCCCGTGCCACTCCAGCAGTGCCTGCAACATGGACCAGTGGTGCTTTTGGTTTCTCAGGTAAGTTTCCACTGACACCAATGATCATGCGGTCTATAAGAAGAGAAGTCTATCCACTGTCTCTAGTATGGGGGCACTACACTGACCACCAGTGGATGGAGGCTCTTCTCTCATTCACCATCAATGGGCCAGGGGTACCATGAGCTGTAGATATAATCATTTGTAGGAAGAGTTCCTTCATGGGTAAAAGGCTGATCTAGTCACTGACCTAGAACAAGATCGGAGGGCAGAAATTCAGGGCTGCCTACTTGCTTCACTGTCAAATGAGTCAGCCACGATGACAGTCCCACAGATAGTAGCTCCTATAGTTCTGTCCCCACAGATTTCCTTTGAGGTCTCATTCACATGGGACATCAGACAGCACATTCTCATGCAAGGGCTGTGTTTACCCCCACAGGGATGCACAAGTACTACATGCATCCTATCCCATTCAAGTGAATTGGGACCAGGGGCGGGCGGGCAACTCATGAGGCCCCCAGGCAATAGGGGATCATGGGGCACGTGTCCTCACAGTCAAACCACACTTAAAAAAGCCTATGAAAGGTACTAGGGAGCATCTCATGGGGCCCCGTACTGACCCTGAGCCCTCAGGCAGTGCCCGAATGGTCAGTCCACCCCTGATTTGGACACCACTGCTCCCACTCCAACATCCATGAACACTATTTGGGGATGTGCACCCTCACCCACGCATATGTCACACTGGGAGTAGTGTCTGTGCCGCTAGTGTCCCAACTGACATGAATGGGACTGCCTGCACGGGTATGCATGGAACACCTGTGTCTCCCTGTGAGGGTAAACATGGCCCATGCTATAGCACACCCATGTGAACAAGGCCTACAAAGTCATTTTCAATATGTTCTGTAGATCCTCTAATAATTTCATGATCAGAGGTCATTGATGCCTAGATACTCCGGCCAAATTACGCCACATAATCATGAGCCAGTTAACTTGACAATATCTGTTTGACTAATCTGCATACTTTTACTTGTGGAGATATATATACATATATATATTTTATTATACACAGTCTTAAAGTACATCTAAAAACAAAATGGAATATATTGCAGTCCTTAGCTGTGGTGACTGGATTGGTTTTCTTTTTAGCCCCTTATTTTCACCTGGAGATCCTGGCAGAAACGATTCCTGTCAGACTGACAACACTCACAACTCCATTGTATCTAAGGAGGAGCCATGCTCATCACTCCATCTGCACTGCTGACTCGGATTACGAATAAAACTGCGTACCCTCAATGAGACTATCGGAAGAATGATCGTCTTTTTGTTTTTTGGGTTTTTTTGCATGCTGGTCTCATATCGAAAATGAAGAGTTCAATAATGTTACAAAATTTCTTGTAAGACAAAGGAAAAAATTGGAAGTGATGTCATGTATTTGCATAGAATTCTCAGACGAAAACTGTACTGATCAAACGAAAATTGTAAGATCTGGTATTGTACGAGAAAAAAGTTTCTGCTTGTCCCTTCAAATAATTTCAGACAAAAGCCGTGCAATGACAAAACATTGATTATCGTACGATCGCTTTAAAAAGCGGTGTTTTTCGTACGATTTTCTGATCGTGTGTAGTAGACTTTAGTCATCCGCTATCTCCATTACATGGTGGTGAGAGGGATTTGTAGATTACAGATGATAGCTTTAAAGGCTGTAAGATTGTGCTTCAAGATCATCACAATAGGACGCTGCCTTTCAACATGTAATTTTGTACCTGCTAAAAACGTTCTTCGCGTGGGAGGACAGCCACCACATCTAAGGAGAAGCAATATTCCATTTTTGATTGGGTAGGTTTAAAAAAAAAAAAAAAAAAAAAAAAAAGGATCTTTTTCACACTGTAGTTGTATCCAACAATTTCAGCATTAAACAGAGGCACACCACCCACCAGCAGGCTGCAGTGGCATCTGCAGACTGAAGGTTTAATTTGTCAGCCTTTAGCCTGCATATGAGCCCTATGCCATAGTTGATGTAATGGTCACATGATAGGGAGCCACTGGAGATAAAAAAGCTTGGGGGACAGTGAGGATTAAAGCTGAATTCCAGGAATTCAGCTACTTTGTAAAAACTGCAGGCATACCGAGTCACGTCTAACAAGGTGCATGGAGACTTATCTCTATTATTCACAGCTGACAGGTTTATTGTGTTCCAGGAAGATATTCCACTGCTCATGGTAGACCCTAGTTCTTTCTATAGTACTGGAATGGTTATGCCCACCCCGCCCCTCCTGCCTATTCACAGAAGCCTTTGTATTTTGTGAATGTGTTCACATAATACAAAGGCTTCTGTGAATCAGCAGCAGAGGGGAGGGGCATGCATATCTGCTCTGCAGGCTTTTCTCCTCTCACAGCCTGGAATGTCCTGTGTCACCTCCCGGAGTGCAATAAACCTGTCACATATAAATAATAGAGATCGGTGCGGAAGGCGACATGCACCTAATTGGACTTAAAGCGGAGTTCCACCCAAAAGGGGAAATTCCGCTTTAAGGATTGCTCCCCCGCTCCCCATTAAAGGATTGGCACCTTTGGGGAGCGGGTACCTAAATTTGACAAGTACCTGCTCCCACTTCCAGTCCGATTGCCCAGGCGATCGGAAACGGAAGGTGTCCTCCCTCCCTCTCTGTAGTCTTTTGGGACACGTGACCGTTCCCAGAAGACTACAGGATCATTCATGAAGCGCAACGCTACTTGCGCATGTACAGTGGGTACCCAGCTGTGAAGCCGCAAGCTATCACAGCCGGGTGCCCACACTGAAGATGCTGGCCTCCTGGAATACAGGAAGGCCGGTGAAATGGGCTGCGGGATGGTGGGTCAGGTAAGTGGCGGTTTCTTAAAAGTCAGCAGTTACAGTTTTTGTAGCTGCCGACTTATTTTTTGATAGGTCGAGTGGAACTCCGCTTTAACTCACAGTGTGTCTGTGCTTTTTGCAAAGTTGATGAATTCTTGGCATTCAGCTTGAAAAAAGTGAACAGGTTGATTAGTCCTAAAATATGCAAAGCACAGGTTCAGTTTGATTGTTTAAAATCTAACCAGATCTGCAGATACAGGCCCTTCAGAGACACCGGCACATCAATACACAATAAAAACCAGACAACATCTATACAAAAAAAACACTTTATATAAAATAAAAAAAAAGAACAAATTAACAGAGAAGAACATTAGAAACCGCAATAACCGGCGGCAAGAACAAAGGGGGGATGGAGAGACATTTCCATCACGTGCCTGTAACATGCGACACAAGAGTCCGGCACCTGCAATACTGCGCTTCTCTCCGAACCCCCCCACACCCCACCTACCCCCCAAGAAATAGCTGCACAGAGATGCTTGTCAAGCCTAACCCCCGTCACACATTCAGAGGCCCTCTTTATATTATTAGGCCCTCCAAGGGGGGGGGGGGGGCCCAACATGCCAAAAACTAATAAACCCAGAATGAGACAGAAGCACGTTGTTCTGTAGATCCCAAATCCACTGTTCTATAAACATCAGGCATGACAGTGAAATCCTCATCAAATACCTATATAAAGCTCTATATATATTTATATTTTACCTTTTATGCTTGTCAAGTTTTTGAAGTATCCAAAAAAAATCTTTTTTTTTTTTTTAAAAGTAACACATTCTTGGTGCATCTCCTAAAACTGCCCGAAAACCTCAACCTGTTAACTTCTAGTCACCAGCCCATTACCTCCCACAGCCTGTGCAAAGCTGAGCTTGGCTCCGACGACCACAGACTGGCTTTAGGGTATCAGTTCCCCCCCAATGGGTAGTCCCCATTAGAAAAAGGGCCCTATTTGGATGAGGGCTCAGACATCACACAGCCCTTCAGAGATTTGCAGCCTTCAGAACTTCTAAACAAACTTCCTGATGCAAGAGATGAAGAGATGTTCCAATGCTCACAAAGGAAAAAAAAAATATATATATATATGAATAGGTCACTGACTAAAGCGCCCATCTCAAAGCCCTTCTCTGACCTCACAATACAAAGTAGTAACATTGAACACAAGTCCAAGTGAATTCACTGGCCTAAAACTACTATGTAGCCCAAAGACTTAGAGAATGGCAGCTTCTAGCAGAAACTTCTAGAAACAGGCAGGTCTTCCACCTGAATGAACAGATTTGGGTGCATTATAAGGACCGTGATTATGTTTCATGGATACTTCAGGGGTCTGTACAGCCAAATCAGAAGATGGAGGAAACTTGCATTTTAAAACCTTGAGGAGGCTTCAGTTGTCTGGATTCAGTAGGTCACACCTTCACCCCCTCCCCATAACTGGTTTAATTTCTGGACTCCAAAATTATTTGTTTACTCCATCAAAAGGAGCGTGACACCATCACTTGGCTTTGTAACAGCCATGGGGAAAAACTGTGAACTCTGGTGGAAGAGATCTTGTCCCTGGGTTCCCCAGAGATATGGGGCTCCAGTTACCTTGATTGCTTCAGCAGATCGCGCCTCACTCCTCCCATTAATGGGGTCCCAAATTATTTGCTTACTCTATCAGAGCAGCATGACGCAATCACTTCTTTGTAATGGCCATGAGAAGAACTGTGAACTCTGGTGGAGGAGGAGGAGGAGATCTCATCTTTGGTTTCCCCAGAAGCATACAACTCCAGTTACTTAGATTGCTTCAGTAGCTCATGCCTTGGTCCTCCCATTAATGATGGAGTTACCGCTGGACTCCCAAATTATTTGTTTACTCCATCAGAGCAGCAGGACGCAATCACTTGGCTTTTTAATGGCCACAGGAGCAACTGTGAGATCAGGTGGTGGAAATCTTGTCCCCAATATCCCCAAAAGGCTACAGCTCCAGTTAACTAGATTGCTTCAGCAGCTCATGCTTTGCTCCTCCCATGAATGGAGTCACCGGTGGACTCACAAATTATTTGCTTACTCCATCAGAGCAGCATGACGCAATCACTTCTTTGTAATGGCCATGAGAAGAACTGTGAACTCTGGTGGAGGAGATCTCATCTTTGGTTTCCCCAGAAGCATACAACTCCAGTTACGTAGATTGCTTCAGTAGCTCATGCCTTGGTCCTCCAATTAATGATGGAGTTGAGTAACCGCTGGACTCCCAAATTATTTGTTTACTTCATCAGAGGAGCATGACACAATCACTTGGCTTTGGAACGGCCACGAGAAGAACTGAACTCTTTTGGGGACCTCATCCCTGGTTTTCATAGAGAGAAAGGAAGCCAACTTAACCAGCAACCGCATGAATCTGAAACATCAGCTTTAAGCAAGTTATGACATTTAAAAGGAGAATGTCCACTTTTTTTTTTTTTTTTTGGTGGACTTCTTGGAAAATGGAATGATGTGTTCGTAAGAAGAATTCCCTCACTGTGAACATGCTGCGTATACAGCTTTCCCACGGCAAGGCCAACCTTAACCATGGCTTTCTTGGTCAAAAGGCATCGCGAACCTAGGTAGACTATTCATACTCTTTAGGAAGTTGAAGATTTCACTGTCCTGTCTTCAAAACAAATACGAAATGGGTGGAGTAAAACTTTAATAACACCAGTGAGATAAGAAGTTACTCGGTATCGATGTGCCCGGCGCCGTGACGCGCCAGGCACAGATCGCCCTTACCCTGAGAAGAAGGCTAGAGGCGCTTTTGCCTCTCGAACCCTCCGAAGCGCCTTTAGCGGGACGGGATTCAGTGAGCTAATAAGCTGAACCCTTAAGAACCCTGCAGTTATGTACCCCAAATTTTCCCAGAGGCCCGCCGTTCCCCCCAAAAACTATGTTGGCATCAAGTACATCCAAACCCCTTAAATCCATCCTGCAGAGTTTTACCCCCCCCCCCCTCCCCGCCCCCGGAATAAAAAAAAAATAAAAAAAATAAAAGAGAACACGACCCAGACCCTTTAATAACAGTAAACCGTCGCCCCTCTCCTTGGCGTGCGCTAGCGCTGCCGTGCATGCATTGTGTCATGTCAGGAGAATGCATCAGGGTAAAGAAAGGGCGAACATGGATTTAAACAAGCCCACGAAGGGCTGCAAAGAGGTATTGAGCCCACCTGTGTCCCCCCCACACTTTAATATATTTCGAGGTGTCCACACCCCAAACGGTCAAGTCCAGGTAAAAGAAGTTCCTTCCCCCCCAACGAAGAACCGCTTCAATCCCAGACGCAGCGACAGCTTCCAGCTACCGCTGGCTGGCACATTTGCAGCGTCAAGTCAAGGAGTTCAGTGCAACCTCACTTTCCAGGCCCAGCAGCAGTATCTGGGCAGGTAGAAGAGGCAGATACAGTAGAATAGCCCCTTTCTGGGGCAGGAGTGCCGTGTCGAGAGGCCTTTCCCTGCACTGCTAGGTCTCCCGGCTCAGGACTTGCTCCTCAGCGCATTGGAAGGGTTTCACGTTGGGCTCGGAGGGAGGATCCTGCAGCAACCGCTGAAAGCCCTCACTGGTGAGGAGGCGACAGGAACGCAGGTCCACCAGCTGCAGGTGGGGGCAGCGCTTGAAGAAGGCCAGAGATTGGTCAGTCAGTCGGTGACACCCTGAAAGGAGGAGTTAAAAAAGTTACTGTAATGTGAACATTTGAAACACAACCAGGGAAGACGGCTTACCATTGATGACTTGTTATTGGAGGTGGAGGAACCCAGGGCTGCCAGCTTTACTTCACCCCCACAGCCTACAGCTACAAAATCAAGTATGCAAAATGGTACCGAATACATTTCTATTTTTTGTATGCAAAAAAAAAAGAAGAAAAAGAAAAAAAAAAGAAAAAGAAAAAAAAGAAAAAAAAAAAGTGTACACACAACTGTTGCTTGACATAAAATTGCTGGCTATGGGGGCACACTTACAGGTAGTATGGCTTGGTAGTAAACCTGAATCTATAGAAACAGAAAGCGGGGGCTTGGTCCCGCCCCCCCTCCCCAATATTGTTTTTTTTTCCTCAATATTTTCTTTTTTTTTTTTATAGTGCAAAAAATTACAAAAAACGCACAGGCAATCAAATACCACCAAAAGAAAGCTCAGTTCGTGGGAAAAAAAAAAAAAACCACGATGTAAAATTTCATTTGGGTGCAGCGTTGCATGACTGCGCAATTGGCAGTTAAACGCAGCGCCGTAATGCAAAAAATGCCCTCAGGAAGGGGGGTAAATCCTCAGGAGGAAATACAAAGGGCGAGCGTTTTTGGACAATGAACGTTTGTGGCTTGCATAGTCTGCTTCCAGGGTGGAGTTCAGCTTAAAAAAAAAAAAAAAAAAAAAAAGAAGGTTCATAAAAATGATTGCAAATACACTGCTAATATTACAGAGAGGCGGGCTTGATGATGTCACAAACTCCATCTCAGCCAATCAGAGGAAGCTCTGCGTTCATTCACAGAATACAAAGCTTCCTCCGAATCACTGAGCACGCTCAGCCCAACTTGATTTTGTTCCAGGAGAAGGCGCTGTAACTGCTAGCGAGGTAAATGGTTTGGACCAGCGTGTCCACATGGACTAGTCAACCACTTCCTGGCAGGCCGTTTTATATAAACGGCCGGACGGTGGTAGTGCAGAGGCGGGTGGCCGTTTATAAATGACCTCCCCGCCCCCTGCTTGTGCACGCTCCCTGGGAGCACGCAACACTGCAATCCAGTGCCCGCTGTTGTACGCAGTGGAACACCGATCATTGTACGGGGCCTCTGTGTGAGGTCCCGATCATGTGATCATTGACTGGCCAATCAGCGATCACATGAATAGTAGTAAGCAAAATGTCACTTCTGACATCATTGCTTACTACGTGTTAAATCTGTGAATGATCACAGAGATCACATGGTACAGGGCTATTCACAACAGCCTTATACCATGTGACAAGCTGTGACCAATCACAGCTCACACAGTATTTCTCAATGGCTGCAAGAATGCAGCCAGAGAGAAGGAGAAATGATTGCTTTCACAGCCTTTATGGGTGTAAAAGCAATCAGTGTAAAAAAAACAACCCACAAATCTTCATAACCCCCCACAAGCAGCACAGGGTCACTATAGTGACACTGTACTGCTAGGGTGACAGTATGTAAAAAAAAAAAAAATAAAAATGTAAAAAAATGTTTAAATATTATAATTTTTGGTTATAAACTAAAGTGGGGGGGTTTTTTTTTACCAAAAAGAACGGAATAAATTTTGGCCAACATTTATGATGAAATATTAGCAAAATTTATAAGAAAAACACTTTCAAAATTTTTGGACATTTTAATTTATATAGCAAAAAAAATAAAAATCCCACCAAAATAAAGCTTTATCTGTATCAAAAAAATAAGAAATTCATATGGGTACAGTGTTGCATGACCGCGCAATTGTCATTCAAAGTGTGATGGCGCTGAAAGCTGGTCTGGACAGGAAGGGGGTGAAAGTGTCCGGACTTGAAGGGGTTAAAGGTCCATGAAAGCTGGAGATCAGCTATAAAATGGATGGAACTTCACGGGTAACATTGAATAAAAAGGTTTTCCCATTCCTGTATACAGATATAACCCTCCATGTAGTTATGACAACCCTCCATGTAGTTATGACAACCCTCCATGTAGTTATGACAACCCTCCATGTAGTTATGACAACCCTCCATGTAGTTATGACAACCCTCCATGTAGTTATGACAACCCTCCATGTAGTTATGACAACCCTCCATGTAGTTATGACAACCCTCCATGTAGTTATGACAACCCTCCATGTAGTTATGACAACCCTCCATGTAGTTATGACAACCCTCCATGTAGTTATGACAACCCTCCATGTAGTTATGACAACCCTCCATGTAGTTATAACCCTCCATGTAGTTATGACAACCCTCCATGTAGTTATAACCCTCCATGTAGTTATAACCCTCCATGTAGTTATAACCCTCCATGTAGTTATAACCCTCCATGTAGTTATAACCCTCCATGTAGTTATAACCCTCCATGTAGTTATGTACAGAGAGGCGTCATTACCTGTGAGGTTGAGGTGAGTGAGGCTGTCCCTCAGCGGAGAGGTGACTGCGGTCAGTATGTGGATCCCGTGGTCACTGATCTGGACACAGTGACTTAGATCCAGGCGGGTGAGACGAGGAGTGTGGCGAAGCAGCAAACGCAAGGCAGCGTCCCCCATATCTAAACCGCACAGGCGCAGTTCGGAGAGGGAGGGCAACCGGCCCCGGGGGTCCGACACAACTGTGAGAGAAAACAAAAGCAGAAAGGATTAGAAATACAAGCCTGGTGGGAGCACAGGGGCCCCTGCATGGAAATCTCTGACTGGGAATGTGCTAGGGCACGGGTGTCAAACTGGCAGCCCTCCAGCTGTTGCCAAACTACAAGTCCCATGAGGCATTGCAGGATTGACAGTTACAAGCATGACTCCTAAAAGGTAGAGGCATGATGGGACTTGTAGTTTGGCAACAGTTGGAGGGCCGCCAGTTTGATACCCCTGTGCTATGGTATGAACTTTGGAAATGCATTTGAAGAGCAGATCTCTATGAAAGCCTTAGCTGTGATGACCAGTTTGGGAAAGTTCATGCCATAGATCAGGGGTGTCAAACTGGTGGCCCTCCAGCTGTTGCCAAACTACAAGTCCCATCATGCCTCTACCTTTAGGAGCCATGCTTGTAACTGTCAATCTTGCAATGCCTCATGGAACTTGTAGTTTGGCAACAGCAGGAGGGGCAGCAGTTTGACACCCCTGATCTATGGCATGAACTTTCCCAAACTGGTCATCACAGCGAAGGCTTTCATAGAGATCTGCACTTCACATGCATTTTTAAAGTGGCTGTAAACCTCATACATAAAATATGAACAAAGCATATCCCTCTATAGTGTGTACTTGTCCCAATCCACAGCACTAAGTGTAATTTTCTGTCCCACTGCCTCCTTCCTCTGCTATCAGCATGAGTCACTTCTGACAAACGTTCCTGACACCAAGAGAAAAATGGAGACAGGGGAGGAACCTCCAACATATGACAGTCTTAGCTCTGTTCCTGTATTGCTTTGTGAAGGGGGAGTGTGTCCCTTCCCTCCAACCAGCTCTCAGAGCTCTTCACACTGATGTAGCTTCAGCTCCCCGCCCCTGCTTTTCATAGCTGAGAAAAAAAGCTGTGTAAATTCTGTACTTTGAATGAATGTAGGGGAAAGATGGCTAGAGATAAACAGGTACAACTTATGTAGGTGGATTTGTTTCATCTTTGTATCACCTGAGGATAGTCACTTCACTGGGTATACAGAAGGGTTTAAATGACCTAAAGTAGACCTAGCATCAGATATATGTTCATGTTAAATGAGATATCTGTAGTGCAGGACCTAAGGCACGGCTCTGACCACTGGTCTCACCAGACCTGGAGTGAGATTTGGTGATGTTACAAGTGTTCTCTTTGCTGGATGCTCTGACATGAGGAAGTAAAGTTCTGCCTCAACCAAGATGGCCGCCTCCACGCAGACAGTGCAGAACAAGGCATGGTATACCAGTAATGGGGCAGAGATAGGCTGCAGGGAGAGCACAGCAGTACTGGTGGTCAGTTCTTCCCCCTCTGCCTGTCCTTGGGCACAGATCATCGCCTGGTGAATGACAGCTAGGTTGCGGCAGCTGAAATGGTGCCGTTTTGGGAGTCAAGTTGCCAGAATATAAATAGGATGTTCATGTATTCACTGGACTCCTGATCACAACAGGGGGACCGTGCGCATGTATAAAAACCCATGCAATTAGTAAAGGATACGTTCACCTTTTTGGAATCATGTTACATCCGGTCTTTAGGGTAGAATATGTAACATGTTACAGCTCCTGCTGCCGCTGGCTCCATTCCCCCTCTCATTGTGACAGTGGGTGAAGGATCGTCTCCCTGAACCTGCTGTCATAATTCAAAAAACAGCACGCCCACATCATTCATGGACAGAATCCTGTGAATGAATGAACTACAACTACCTTCAGCCATTGCGGATGACAGCCTGTAGTTCTGAATGGGCTGCGAGGGCGCTGATAAGCACTCTTGGTTTCATTCACAATCTCTGCAGATTGTAAACAGTCAGCCAGTACATAGATATGGCCTCAAAAGCAGAGCTTGTCTGCAGAAGCCTGAGACTGCACCCCCTGAACCACTCATCATGGATTGCAAGCTCCTTGGGTAAAAAATTAATAAATACATGTTTTTCCTGCAAAAATATGTGCATTTATGATTTTTTCCCCAAAAAGGTAAATAGCCTTTAACCACCGGACACAGCGGGCACCGGATCACGGTATTGTGAACTCCCAGGGAGAAAACACAGGCAGTGAATGCGGAGGATGTTTATAAACAGCCCCCCCGCTCCTGCACTGCTCCTGTCTGACCGTTTATGTACATGGGCCGGATGGCAGCAGTGCAGGAGCGAGTGGCCGTTTATAAATATCCTCCGCATTCACTGCCTGCGTTTGCTCCCTGGGAGTGTGCAGCACCACAAATCCGGTGGCCCGGAGGACACAGCAGAACACCGATCGCTGTACGAGACCTATGTGCGAGGTCCCAATCATGTGATCACTGATTGGCCAATCAGTGATCACATGAACAGTAGTAAACAAGATGCCATTTTCCTTACATCATTGCTTGCTACTTGTGAAATCTGTGAATGATCACCGAGGTCACATGGTACAGGGCTATTCACAACAGCTTTGTACCATGTGACAAGCTGTAACCAATCACAGCTCACACAATATTTCTCAATGGCTGCAAGCATAATAATTTCTTTTACAGCCTTTATGGGTGTAAAAGCAATCAATGTAAAAAACTGAAAAGAAAAATCATCACCCCCCACAAGCAGTACAGTGTCACTATGGTGATGGTATGTTAAAAAAAAAAAGTACAATTTGTTTTGAAAAATGATAATTTTGGTTATAAACTAATTTGGG
>NW_028320222.1:0-32500 GCF_062004578.1 Staurois parvus
GGTGCTGTGGTTGGGATTTGAACCAATGACCCGAGAGCTGCCAGGTGGAAGTGCTAACCATTTAGCCACTGTGCTGCCCTGAATTTATATATTTCAGGTACTTCTATAGCACCATCAATGTACACAGCACTCTACACATATATTGTACATTCACATCAGTCCCTAACCATCAAGGGGCGTACAATCTAAGGTCCCTAACTCACATCCATACATACACATACTAGGGACAATTTATACAGGATCCAATTCACCTCCTAGCATGTCTTTGGAGTGTGGGAGGAAACCGGAATACCCGGAGGAAACCCACACATGCATAGGGAGAACTTGCAAACTCCAGGCAGGTGGTGCCGTGGTTGGGATTCAAACCGACGACCCGAGTACTGCCAGGCGGAAGTGCTAACCACTTAGCCACTGCGCTGCCCATGTTCTTTTTCTTTAGCAATGACAATTCAGAGATACAAACCGGGAAAAATAAAGAAGAAAACAACAATTACCATTATTTCCATAGAGCTCCAGCGTGAGGTACCCCAGTACATTGCCATTCCTTGGTTAATGACATGCGTCATGGCTCGGACGGTTTCTGCAGAGGAGATAACGAAGGGAAGATGGGATGGTAAAAACTTGGTTGAACCTTCACGGGTGACTCAGACCATGCAGGAAAGCTAAAACTACAACAGTGTGAAAGAGAAATGCTGCAAGGACATTTTGCAAGCAATGTAACCAATCTACACCCAAAGGTAATGCGCATGAGGAATACCAAAAACATGTCTTTCCTCGCCTTCCACATGGCCAAGAAAGATGAAGAGTTTAAAAAAATTCAGACAAATACAAAGCTGGTGTCAAGACCAGCAAGATTAGCAACTTTCAGAAGGATGAAAAAAAATCCACCATTTTTATTTTTTTTTAATTTGCGCAAGGCAAACATATAAAACGGCAACAATGTAGCAACGGTTGTACTCGGAAATGACCACTTCAGGAACTCCAGTCTAATGTAGTTGTATAGAGGGTCCAATGAAGGAGACGGTAATATCCGTCAATGGTCGGGGGTATCTTCTCACCTCTCCCGAGTGTCTGCGCCGCCCTCTCCTGACTATTCCTCCCACTGACACCAATGATGGGGCACTATTCCTCCCACTGACACCAATGATTTTGCACTATTCCTTCCACTGACACCAATGATGAGGCACTATTCCTCCCACTGACACCAATGATGGGGCACTATTCATCCCACTGACACCAATGATGGGGCACTATTCCTCCCACTGACACCAATGATGGGGCACTATTCCCCCCACTGACACCAATGATGGGGCACTATTCCTCCCACTGACACCAATGATGGGGCACTATTCATCCCACGGACACCAATGATGGGGCACTATTCCTCTCACTGATACCAATGATGGGGCACTATTCATCCACGGACACCAATGATGGGGCACTATTCCTCTCACTGACACCAAAGATGGGACACTATTCCTTCTACTGACACCAATGATGGGGCACTATTCCTTCCACTGACACCAATGATGGGGCACTATTCCTCCCACTGATACCAATGATGGGACACTATTCCTCCCACTGATACCAATGATGGGGCACTATTCCTCCCACTGACACCAATGATGGGGCACTATTCCTCCCACTGACACCAATGATGGGGCACTATTCCTCCCACTG
This sequence comes from Staurois parvus, assembly GCF_062004578.1. NCBI lineage: Eukaryota > Metazoa > Chordata > Amphibia > Anura > Ranidae > Staurois > Staurois parvus. Next base: position 1,681 of record NW_028320222.1, read on the forward strand.
ACACCAAAGATGGGACACTATTCCTTCTACTGACACCAATGATGGGGCACTGCTCCTCCCACTGATACCAATGATGGGGCACTTTTCCATCCACTGACACCAATGATGGGGCACTATTCCATCCACTGACACCAATGATGGGACACTGCTCCTCCCACTGATACCATTGATGGGGCAATATTCCTCCCACTGATACCATTGATGGGGCATTATTACTTCCACCGACACCAACGATGGGTCACTATTCATAATTATACAGTTAGTCTGGCTGAAAAAACACAAAAGTCCATCCAGTTCAAAAAAAAAAAAAAGTTATAATCCTACACCCACAGTTGATCCAGAGGAAGGCATAAAAACCCAGCAAAGCACGATCCAATTTGCTCCTGCAGGGGAAAAAATTCCTTCCTGATCCCCCGAGAGGCAATCGGATATTCCCTGAATCAACTTTCCCTATAAATGTTATATCCAGTTATATTCTGTGTATCCAAGAAAGAATCCAGGACTTTCCTACAGCAATCCACTGAGCTGGCCACAACCAACTCTGGAGGGAGTCTATTCCACATTCTCACCGCTCTCACTGTGAAGAAACCTTTCCGTGTTTGGAGATGGCATTTCTTTTCCTCCAGACGTAAAGTGTCCCCCCTTTAATCTCCTCCTCTCAAGAGGTAATAAATTCAGTTCCTCTAATCTTTCCTCATAGCTGATCTCCTCCATGCCTCGTATCAGTCTTGTTGCCCTTCTCTATACTTTCTCCAGTTCCCCAATGTTCTGTTTGTGAATTGGAGCCCAAAACCGAACTGCATGTTCCAGATGAGGTCTTACTAATGATTTGTACCAGGGGGGGGGGGGGTAATATGATATCTCTCCCTCTGGAGTCTATACCTCTTTTAACACAAGAGAGGATTTTGCTCGCTTTTCCTTTTCTTTTGCCATTCCTTCCAATAAAACAACTGGGCATTATGTGCTCCCAATGGCCACACTAGGACCCCTTACAGCCTGAAGGTCAGTAAATTGTCCCTTTTGCTGTTAACGTTTGGAGACCCCTGGACTAGACCATTACTAATCTGCAAATCAAGCAATATGTAAAAGTTTGTACCGTTCTGATCTTACAATTCTTCCCTGGGTTGTATTGCTCTTTGTATTCAGGCCCAGGGTCTCAACTGGTCAGCTCTGTCTTGGAATTAAGCCACACCACCCTTCCCATTCACCAGGCCCATTCCAGAGCTTCCAATGGTCCCTACACAAAAGACTTCTATCCTCAACCAAGGAACTTGGGAAGGAACGTTGTTTCTGTGCCCCACCATTTCATGAACACCAGGGGGACCAAAAGGTGTTCTACGGGTAAGGTTCCAGTGGCCAGCCTGTGTACTTACACCAGCATGGACACCTCCAGCAACAATCCTCTACCAGCATTTAGTGGAATGCCATAAAGAAGCCACAAGAAAACCCCTTACCAGCCAACATGTATTAATACTGGTAGCATGTGCTGCAGAAAATAGAACTAGAGTGGACACCTCATAAAAGGCCATTCTGATACTACGTGCTGAAAAATTCCATAGCCAAGTCAAGACTGCGTGGTTTGAATATAGTGAATGACTACAAATGCTTCAAGTTTACATTTTTTTAGGCAAAAAGTAGCACAATGAAGCCAACAAAAAAACTCTTTGGGAATCACATCCAGAGCAATGGTGGGTCAGGTTTAATGGGAACAAAGCTGTAGTTAATGAACTAATAGGTTGGTCAAAAAAAACTGCAACCACTGCTTAAGAAAAGCCTAAACATTCACAATGCATAAAAAGGTCAAAGTCAGCAATTCTAGTCTGCGACAACAGAAATACACACAATGTGCTACACTAAAATAAATGTAGAATGGTTAAAAAAAAACCCTACTTTGCACCGGAAGGGTTGCCATCTGCTCTTCCTGACTAGTATCAGCAAAAATATTTACGGACTCTTTTACACATCAGCCTTCCATGGAGTACTGCTGACTCCCCAAAATATTCCCCTAGCACCATGAAAAACTGATGATGCTTTGCTACATGAAGAAATGATGGAAAGGTGAGGACGGTGCCGTGATTCAGTAGCGGAGGGTAACTACAGCTGTGTTGGATCATTAGAAACACATGATAAAATTGCACGATCAGCGGTTCTCAAGCACCGGTCTGTGGCCTGCTGCTGGACTTTGGCCTTTCACCTCCCGGGTCTTCAGCCAGCTGCAGATCCCCTAACCTCCCATAATGCCTGACAGCTACCAAAGTGCCCTCAACCCTCCACAATGGACTGCAGTGCCCCCCCCCCTTTCTCCCTGCCTGCCACAGTCCTCTGTAGTGCCAATCAGCCTACTGCAGAACCTACAGCCCCCCCCCCCGTAGTGCTCCCAACTTCCCTATGGCCTGCTGCTGGACTTTGGTCTTTCTCCTCCCAGGTCTTCAGCCAGCTGCAGATCCCCTACCCTCCCATAATGCCTGACAGCTACCAAAGTGCCCTCAACCTTTCACAATGGACTGCAGTGTCCCACCTTTCTCCCAGCCTTCCACAATCCACTGTAGTGCCAATCAGCCTACTGCAGAACCTACAGCCCCCCCTGTAGTGCTCTCAACCTCCCTGTGGCCTGCTGCTGGACTTTGCCTTTCTACTCCCAAGTCTTCAGCCAGCTGCAGATCCCCTAACCTCCCATAATGCCTGACAGCTACCAAAGTGCCCCCAACCTTCCACAATGGATTTCAGTGCCTCCCCCCTTCTCCCAGCCTGCCACAGTCCTCTGTAGTGCCAACTGGCCTACTGCAGAACCTACAGCCCTCCCGTAGTGCTCCCAACCTCCAACAGTGTCTCACATTGCCCTCCAACCTCCCACAGTGCCCTTTTAGCAACTTCCAGACTTCCATAAAGCCCCTCCAAATTCCTCAGTCTCCTCCAGTGACCCCCATCCACCTCAGTTTCCACCAGAGCCCTCCAGAATCCATATCCCTCACAATATCAGCAAGTCTGCTGCAACCTAACCCTCTTCCGAACCCCCATTCCTCCCAGAGTGACGCCCAGCTCCATCCAGAGTGACACCCAGCTTTTCCATTGCTATACTTTTATTTATTGTGTATGCACAGACTTTTTTGCTGGGGCATACAAGGTTTTAGAAGAATCTACTGGGCCTTGGTCTCAAAGTTGAGAACCCTTGTACTGGACTACCCAAAGAAAACAAAAAAGTTTCAAAAACTGTGACACCAGCAGAACATCTGAACATTAAGCAACACTGATAATCCCTCTTACTGTAGTGCTCTTTATGAATAATCACTCATAATAAATGAAATATCTCTTCCTGGTACATATTTGAGCACAGGCATCATCACAGGCATCCCTTTATGCAGGAAGTAATGCCAAGTGGAGGGATTTGCCACGCTCAGAGAGCCCTACTTGTCTGCTGAATGAAACCTGAATCACGTCTTCATTTGTTTTTGCAGTTTTAAATGAAGGGTTAAAGCAGGGGTGCTCAACCTGTGGCTCTTGGAGCCCTCTGATGTGGCCCTCGACCTCAAACTGAATGCAGGAGTTGTGGTGCACTTTCTGAAAGTGATCCACAAGATATAATAGAAGTCTATGGCTAAGCACAACTATTCAACAAGACAGCTGCATGTGCAATAAACCACAGCAAACCAGCAGCCCTAAAGGGGGCTCAGGACAGTAAAGGCTTGCTTATGTTTGCAGTTTGGGAGTTGGGAAGTTTTTACCACCCCCTAACCAGTAGTGTGGCATCATGGGTCACAATGGCGACCATACCCCATACTCCAGGGGGCCCGTGTGATCTCCATATCACATTCTGTTTTTACACCCTGACAGAAGGGGCAGCAGGGGTGGCATATACAGGAAACAGTCCTCTCCATTTAATTCCTGCAACCAATGAAAGACGGCTTCTCTTGCTCTCCCTTCCAAGGCCATTCAGCAACTGCAGGAGGAAAATTATTCTGAACCATTTCATTTCTTTGTGGCCCTCGACCAGTTACCAAATCACCTAAGTGGCCCTTGCTCTTCAAATGGTTGAGCACCCCTGGGTTAGAGCCTCCATTTTTTACGTTACAGGTTTGTTTGTTTTTTTTTCATTAGAAAAAGGCAGAAAGAGCAATGCAATTTCAAAGCAAAGAATCAAGGAAATCTCATGGTTACACGTGTAGTTACATTATAAAGACAACCAGGGGCGGAGTGAGGCACTGCCTGAGGGCCCGGGGTCAGTAGAGGGCACCATGAGATGCCCCTGGTACCTTTCATAGACTTTTTTGGGTGTGGTTTGAGTGTGGGCAAGGACACAGGGGCCCCATGATTTCCTATTTCCCGGGGGCCCCATGAGTTGTCAGTCTGCCCCTGAAGACAACAAATCCTTTAACAGAACCAACACGTGTCAAGAAAAAAAGGAGCGAGGATACAAAAAGACCAAACCTATCATCCTTAAAGTCTCAGCTTTTTTGCCGTCTGTGACCCAACTGACTTGCACACTTCCTATGTGGTCACCAAAACAGGAAGTTAGAACCTTTTGATTGCTGTCTTTGCCCTATTTGAAAATTCCTCTCTAACCTTCCTATATAGGTTCCTAGAAAGGTTAGGTAAATGTAGTTCTTTGTGGTTCCTCTGTAATCAGTGGAGAAGTTTGCAGTTGCTTTGGGCTCTTCTAGGATTCATTGACTGCCGGTTTGGTGGTTCCCCCTGCCTTCTGGAGGATTCTAGAATGTAGTTGGTTGGAGAAGGCAAATTAAAAGCCTATTTAGTATGTTTTCTCAATCTCTGGGGAAGTGTACCCAGTAGGTGGCCGAGGGGTACATAAATAGCATGGGGCCTGAGGCAGCCCTGTTCTTGTTTAAGAGAAGTCCCCAGCCTGAAGGGCTACAGTCTTTCTGGGCAGTGCAGCTGAAGCTCTTAAAGGAGCTCATCGAGGTCCCAACTGAGATAGAGGTAGGGAAGCCTACTTTTCTGAGAATAGCTGGAGCTGATCCAGGGGCCTCACTGAGGAGCTCTCGTCTGGAGAGTTCACGTCTCTCCATATCTGTCTGATATTGGAAGGAGGCATCTAAGTACCCGGGGACATTGTGAGTACAGACCTGATCCTAGTGAATGTTTGCTGCTACGATCCCTTGTGCATCAATGGCAGTGCTTGCTTGGACTGGTGTCTCAATGGCGCTCATTCCCTTGGCTGCTACAAGAGGAACTTTACTAAGACGTTCTCACACAGTGGAGTGTGTCCTCTGCAATGTTGCTGGAGTATCTCACAGCTCCATGCACCCTATCCTGGTTTCTTCAACAATAAATCTGTAAAAGGCAAACCCCCAGACTATTCATTGAGTCCTTTCATTGAGTATTTATTAAATCTGGGAAAGGAACCTGGGGCAAATCAGTGGGCCCTTTTGGGGGTCAGCGCTACACCTACTCTAGCTGGAAAAAAAAACTTTTGCTGAAATATCAAATTAAGGACAGTTCTTAACTCTCTTGAACACTTCTCACAAGGATTCAACACACTTGTGTGCTGTACAACCCGGCTTGTCTCGTTTGTAAAGTGGATCCAGGGAATATCCTCTCGGGGGATCAGGAAGGAATGTTTTCCCTGCAGAAGCAAATTGGATCGTGCTTTGCTGGGTTTTTTTTGCCTTCCTCTGGATCAATTGTGGGTGTAGGATTATTTTTTTTAATTGCTCAACTGGATGGACTTTTGTCTTTTTTCAGCCAGACTAACTATGTATCTATTTAAGGACGCTAGCAACCATGGGCTATCTTTGCCATACCTCAACCCCATCCATTTCCACTGTGATAACAGATATTGGGGCTGGTGAGAAATACTTTTTTTTTTCTCTTTGATAAATTAGGTCAAGCTACAGAAGAAACAAAAAGGACTCTTGTATCCACTGCATGTCATCACCAGAGAAACATACAAAGTCTTTTCTTACACAGAGAGACAAGAAAGTTCAATTTCAGACATTTAGTAAAAGAACGTCAAAGATATTCCCTGCTGGCCTGTTCTAAATTCTCAAATCGTTTCACAAAAATAGCAAAACTGATGCAAATATTAAAAACCAGTTGAGTCTTGTGGTTATATCAAACAGATTACCATCAAATCCTCCAAACCAGGGGTTCATAGTCATGGGGTATCCATAACCTTTGGGGTTATGGGTAGCAAATGAAGGGGGTATGGGAATCAAAAGAGAGGGGTATGTATAGAAATCAAGTGAAGGGGATATGGGAATCCAACAAAAGAGGGATGAGAATCAAATGAAGGGGGCATGGAAATCAAATGAAGGGAGTATGGGAATCAAATAAAGGGGATATAGGAATCCAATGAGAGGGGTATGGGAATCCAATGACGGGGGTACTGCAATCCACTGATGGAGGTATGGGAATCCAATGATAGGGGTATGAGAATCCAGTGAGGAGGTTATGGGAAGCCAATGAAGGTGTGTAGGAATCAAACAATGGGTGTATGGGAATCCAATGAAGGGGGTGTGAGAAACAGATGATGGGGGTATGGGAATCCAACAAAGGGGCTGTGAGAAACAAATGATGGGGGTATGGGAATCCAATGATGGCGGTATGAGAAACAGATGATGGGGGTATGGAAATCCAATGAAGGGGGTGTGAGAAACGGATGATGGGGGTATGGGAATCCAACGAAGTAGGTATGGGAATCCAATGATGGGGGTATGAGAAACAGATGATGGGGGTATGGGAATCCAATGAAGGGGGTGTGAGAAACGGATGATGGGGGTATGGGAATCAAATAAAGGGGATATAGGAATCCAATGAGAGGGGTATGGGAATCCAATGATGGGGTTACTGCAATCCGCTGATGGAGGTATGGGAATCCAATGAAAAGGGTATGGGAATCCAGTGAGGAGGCTGTGGGAAGCCAATGAAGGTGGTATAGGAATCAAATAATGGGGGTATGGGAATCCAATGAAGGGGGTGTGAGAAACAGATGACGGGGGTATGGGAATCCAACGAAGGGGCTGTGAGAAACAAATGATGGGGGTATGGAAATCCAACGAAGGGGGTATAGGAATCCAATGAAGGGGGTGTGAGAAACGGATGATGGGGGTATGGGAATCCAATGAAGGGGGTGTGAGAAACGGATGATTGGGGTACGGGAATCCAACAAAGGGGGTGTGGGAATCAAATGATGGGGGTATGGGAATCCAATGATGGGAGTATGAGAAAATAATGATGGGGAATATGGGAATCCAATGAAGGAGGTATGAGAAACAAATGATGGGGGTATGGGAATCCAATGACGAGGGTATGGGAATCCAGTGAAGGAGTTATAGGAATGCAATGAAGGTGGTATGAGACTCAAGTGATGGGGGCATGGAAATTCAATGAAGTGGGTATAGAAATCCAATGATGGGGGTATGGGAATCCAATGAAGGGGGTATGGGAATCCAATGAAGGGGGTATGGGAATCCAATGAAGGGGGTATGGGAATCCAATGAAGGGGGTATGGGAATCCAATGAAGGGGGTATGGGAATCCAATGGAGGGGGTATGGAAATCCAATGAAGGGGGTATGGAAATCCAATGAAGGGGGTATGAGAAACAAATGATGGGGGGATGGGAATCCAATGAAGGGATATGGGAATCTTACAATGGGGGGTACTGCAATCAAATGAAGGGGATACGGGGGTGGATCTCTGAATAATATAAAACAAATATGTAAATTGATTTTCTGCAATATTGAACCTGAAATCAAAATGGAGAAATGAACTCGCTGTCTGTCAGATGCCATGCAAGGAACATAGTCAGTAACTGGACATTAATCCAAAATTTGGAAAAATCTCCCTAGTTGTATCTAGCTTGTGTATTTGTGATATTGCATTTTTTATATAAACGAATATGATAAAATCCCTACGATATTCTTGCAGCGGGTCTGTTCTCAGCTTTCCATATGGAATGCATTGCTAAAACCAAGTTATGGAAATTGACTTTTGAAGTCTTATTGGTATCTAATAGTTGTGGTACTCTACAGTCTGGCAAAGAAAGTATAGGGGCATATTGGGCCATTCAAGGGGAAGTCTGAAGTTGTCATAAAAGGTGAAGAACCCCTGTACTGGAATGTGACTAAATAATGAGATTAAACAACAAAAAAATGTTCTGTTCAATAAAATATACCCAATATTTGTGAAGAAGTTGGGTGCAAGGGTACAAAGGTTAAAAGTTAAAGGTTAAGATCACCTTTACATAAATAAATGAATAAATAAAAAATAAAAACATTGTTTTTTTTTGCAGATTTATTTTATTTAACTTTTTTGGATTATTTATTTATTTGTTTATTTATTTTTCTAAGGAGCCTATAGAACATGTTACATGTTCCAAAGATGAAGACATCCTGTAAAAGACCACTCAACCTAAAGCACGGGTAGTTTTGTAAAGAAAAAAAAAGTATATTTTTTATAAAAAACAGGTGTCCGAATATCCCTACTTTGACAAAGCTTATAATATTTAAATTTTGGCTTTTTTTAAAAACAAAATAATAATTTGACCACAGTCCATTATCACACCTTATTAGCCTCTCCCTATGGGCAGGATAGAATGTTCTCCAACTAAATTACTGGCCAGAGCTTTTAACAAATTCACTTTTCCCCAAAGTTATCTTAAAAATCCAGTTCAATTGAATTTCAATATATTACACGACTATACGAGGAGCATGGCCACCCTAATAAGACCTCGTTACTTCACCTTGTCAATGCTTGACCACCCCTGGCCACTCTGCTAGGGGGCCATTTTCAGAGCCTATATTTTAGCAGGCCACAAACTTACAATCCTCATTATCTAGAAGGAGTTTATTCTCTCACCCTCAAGTAGTCAACATGACAAACTGTAGGCATAGACTTGTACATATGAAGTGGGAAGGCGGGATTGCATATATTGAGCAACAACAGGCAGACCTCTAGTTCAGAGGCCCTTTGAAAATCCTTATTGCTGGGCCCCATCCTACTCCACCATTTTCGAGGGTCCGGCATGTGTGCAGATGTGCCGAGGGCTGTACTTGGCCTTTGGTTCTGCACATCGGCACATGCACCAAGTTCTGCATGCATGTGCGGAGAAAGCAGAGGTCTGAGACTTCCATAATTGTGCCATCTTTATGAACATGTGCAGAAGGTCCCTGCTGGCTGTGAAGATCCTTCAGCACATGAGCAAGGCCGTTCTAACCTAGCCGAGAAAGGAGGAGTTGCTGCTTCTCAGAACAAAAAAAAAATCAGCTAAAAAATACTCAATTGTTAGGGTATGAGGGGGCTGGAATCAGGTACAGACAGATTTTTTTTGGGGGGTTGAGGTCTGTTTTAAGATCTGAGTGAATGAGTTTAGCATCACAGCATGCCTTCCTAAAGTCCATTAGTAATTCATCAAAACACGGAATATTATTTGGTAGCTGGAAATATTCATTACCTGTTAATAACACTTGTACTTATTAAGAATTAGTATACAAAAATAAATGATATGGCCAAAAGTTTGAAGACACCTGACCATCACACGTTTCGAGTTTGTTGGGTGTTTCTTTCCAAAACCATAGGCATTAATATGGAGTTAGCCCACCTCCTATAACAGCCTTTTGCCCCTCTGGGGATGTCTTTCCACAAGATTTGTGGAGGGTACCGAGGAACTTTGAGCCCATTCAGCCAAAGAAGGTCAGGCTCTGATGAGAAGACCTGGGTTACTGTTAGAGTGCCAATTCACCCCAATGGTGTTCAATAGGGTTGAGATCAGGACTCTGTGCAGGACACTCTAGTTCCTCCAAAATCTGGGGCACAGTCATGGTGGAACGGAAAATAAAGTTTCCAAGACTTGCCTGGAGGCTGGGGAAGGCTAGAATCCTGGTCATCCATAGAACATTTGTGAGGTCGGGTACTGATATTGAGTGATATGAGAAGACCTGGCTCCCAATCGGCATTCCAATTTATCCCAAAGGTGTTCAGTAGGGTTGGGGTCAGGGCTCTGTGCAGGACACCCAAGTTCCTCCACAGCAAACTGGTAAAACCATGTCTTTATGGAGCTGGCACAGGGGCACAGTGCTGGTGGAACAGAAAAAGGGTCTTCAACCACAAGGTTGCAAGAATACAATTGTCTGGGGTAGACCACCTTAATCCTCAATTACCCGCAAAAGGCCATAGTCTTGGAACTTCCCTTTAGATAAAATAGCTGTCATGAATACCAAGCCAATGACATTGATAGAAAATTTGACCTGTTTAAACTTGAGGACTGAGATTGGGAACTCAAGTTCCTCCACACCAAACAGGCCAAACCATGTCTTTATGAAGCTGGCTTTGTACACAGGGCACAGTCATTATGGTACAGAAAAGGGTCTTCACCAAACTGTTAAAACAAGTTTGGAAGAGCACTATTGTCTAAAACTGGGATAGACAACCTTAGTCCTCAAGTACCCCATAAAAGCCATGTTTTGGGTATTTCCCTTAGAGAAAATAGCTGTCATAAATACCAAACAATTGACATTGATTGAAAATATGACCTGTTGGGGGTACATGAGGACTGAGGTTGGGAGCACGAGTACCTCCACACCAAACTAGTCAAACCATGTCTTCATGAAGCCAGATTTGTACACAGGGGACAGTCATGATGGGACAGAAAAGGGTCTCCACCAAATTGTTACCACAAGGTTGGAAGAACAAAATTGTTTAAAACTGCAGCAGACAACCTTAGTCCTCAAGTACCCCCAACAGGCCATGTTTGTGAATGTCTGTTACCACAAGGGAAGAGCAAAACAGTCTAAAACTGCAGTAGACAACCTCAAGTACCCCCAATAGGGCATGATTGTGAGTTTCCCTTTAGATAAAATAACTGTCATGAACCCCAACCCATTGACACTGAAAATATGACCTGTTGGGGGTACTTGAGCACCGAGGTTGAGAGCTCGAGTTCCTCCATAGCAAACTGGCCAAACCACGTCTTCATGGAGTATGCTTTGCACACCCATTGACACGGATTGAAAATATGACCTGTTGGGGGTACTTGAGCACTGAGGTTGAGAACTCGAGTTCCTCCACACCAAGCTGGTCAAACCACATCTTCATGAAGCCAGATTTGTACACAGGGGCACAGTCATTATGGGAGAGAAAAGGGTCCCCACCAAACTGTAACCACAAAGTTGGAAGAACAAAATTGTTTAAAACTGGGATGGACAACCTTAGTCCTCAAATACCCCCAACAGGCCATGTTTTGTGAATTTCTCTTTAGATAAAATAACTGTCATGAACCCCAACCCATTGACACTGAAAATATGACCTGCTGGGGGTACTTGAGCACTGAGGTTGAGAGCTTGAGTTCCTCCATAGCAAACTGGCCAAACCATATCTTCATGGAGTATGGATTGCGCACCCATTGACACGGATTGAAAATATGACCTGTTGGGGGTACTTGAGCACTGAGGTTGAGAGTTCGAGTTCCTCCATAGCAAACTGGCCAAACCACGTCTTCATGGAGTATGCTTTGCACACCCATTGACACGGATTGAAAATATGACCTGTTGGGGGCATTTGAGCACTGAGGTTGAGAACTCGAGTTCCTCCACACCAAACTGGTCAAACCATATCTTCATGAAGCCAGATTTGTATATAGGGGCACAGTCATTATGGGAGAGAAAAGGGTCCCCACCAAACTGTAACCACAAGGTTGGAAGAGCAAAATTGTTTAAAACTGGGATGGACAACCTTAGTCCTCAAATACCCCCAACAGGCCACGTTTTGTGAATTTCCCTTTAGATAAAATAACTGTTATGAACCCCAACCCATTGACACTGAAAATATGACCTGTTGGGGGTATTTGAGCACTGAGGTTGAGAACTCGATTTCCTCCACACCAAACTGGTCAAACCATATCTTCATGGAGTATGCTTTGCGCACCCATTGACACGGATTGAAAATATGACCTGTTGGGGGTACTTGAGCACTGAGGTTGAGAGCTCGAGTTCCTCCATAGCAAAGTGGCCAAACCACGTCTTCATGGAGTATGCTTTGCACACCCTTTGACACGGATTGAAAATATGACCTGTTGGGGGTACTTGAGCACTGAGGTTGAGAGTTCGAGTTCCTCCATAGCAAACTGGCCAAACCACGTCTTCATGGAGTATGCTTTGCACACCCATTGACACGGATTGAAAATATGACCTGTTGGGGGCATTTGAGCACTGAGGTTGACAACTCGAGTTCCTCCACACCAAACTGGTCAAACCACATCTTCATGGAGCATGCTTTGCTCATACAAGCACAGCCATGATGGGACAAAATGGGCCTTCCTCAGTCTGCTAACACAAATATCTACAATGTCTTTGTATGGTGCAGCATCAAGAGTACCCTTCAGTGGAAACACCTGAACTCAACTTGGTTGGGTGTCTACAAAAGCCTTCCACATAAATCAACCAATGTATTAGGTTTGGTGACCCTTCCAAAAAAATATATCTAAATTTGTCACAAATTCCAACTAAATAAGAAAATGTTTAAGTGTTATGCCTTAGTAAGTAAAAAAGAAAAAAAAAAATTGAAAAATTCTATCATACAAAAAGGAACAAAATATTGTGAATATTATTTTAAGGTATGTGGCACCATGGTGACAGTCCGGAACACTCAGGTTGGCCATCTAGGGTAATATTTTATTGATCAGATTGATGTGATGTCACAAAAGGCGTCATGGAGGTGGATGGTCAAACTGTTTCCAGGGAAGTAACATCCCCATTATACAGTGCTTGCAAGGCATACTGCAAAATGCAAAACCGCGGCTTCTGAAGTGTTTCTAAAAGGACTGGCAAAGCAAAAGCTTTTTTTTTAATTTTTTAATTTTTTTAATTTTTTTTTTTTTAGTATAGCCATACAAATAAACTAAAAACAAATGAACAAAACAAAATAAAAACATGCATTTCCTTAAGCTTTAGTCCACTCTTTACATGTATTTAAAATATGGAAGGAAAAAAAAAAAAATTCAAAAACACACAAAAAAGTGTGTGGAATTGAAAAGGATAAATATAAAATTTGCAAAAAAAAAAAACATTTGCGCACTACACCTAGGTACACGTGTCTTTACTACAGTAAAGATTTGGAAAATATTTTTAGAAACACTTTTCCCGTCACCCGTACTGCAACTTTCTGTATTCATGCACAACTCCCCCTTTGACAGGCCCATGCTAAGAGAAGCAAAAAACATCCCCTCCCGTCCAAAGCGGGAAATCCTTCCATGCATTGTCAGACAAGAACTCTGCCAACAAGCCTCTTCGTAGACCAGAGGGATTCTAAACGGTGCACTGCTGCAAACCAAAGCAATACACTTGGGTAAGAAAAAAGACTCACACAAGCAAAACAAAGAGATGCTGCAAGTGGGCAAAAATCCAACATTAGAACCGTAAAGGAGTTCAAGGAGATATAACATTTAAAATCAAGCTCTAAAATATATTTTTATTTATTTTTTTTATTTTTATTATTTTTTTTAATTTTTTTTTTTTTTATTTTATTTTTTTTTTTTGCCCAGCTGTAGCAAGGATCTACTCTTCAAGAAAATAAATAATAAATAAATAAATAAATGCAAATTCGTATTTCTTGAAGGTCAGTTAGCATCATTGAGTATTCTCTTCACATTACTCAAGTGCTGACAACGGTAATGTGCTCTAAAGAAGTTAAAGTTCACTCAAAATTAACACCAATGATGCAGAAATATCAAAGCAATAAAAATACAAAAAAAAAAAAACTCCAAACCTGTTTGTACCATGCAAGAAAAAAAAAATATATCCCAGTTAAAAGGAATAATGATATGATACACAAATAAGGGCAAAAAGAGGGTATGGGGGGGGGGGGTAATAATAAGGGGAATGTAAAATAAAATAGGATTGTACTTGCAAGATGTTCTTAAAGGGGATTATTTTTTAATGCATTTTATGGATTTTTTTTTTTTTTTTTACCACTGGGGGAAGGGGGGGAGGTAGGAAGGTAACACTTATATGGTAAAGATAAAACATTATCTGTGCCATAAAATGCCTTTTGGACACGGAATTCAATATGGAGACTTTGGGTACTGTGTACCTTCTATGATGAACGTTCTCGACTTGGAGGAACTAAATGGGTCTCCTGGTGATAAAAGAAAGATTTAGAAAGACCAAAAGTTTACAGCTGTAAGTTCATCAAATCTCTTTGACAAAAGGGCACAGGGTTTTAAAAACCATTAAAGGCACAAAAAAAATCTAAATACTTTTTTTCATGAAATCAGAGCGATCATTTGAATCAGAAATGTTTAAATTTGTCAGTCATACCCCTTAAATGCCCTTATTTTTTAATTTAGTGGTGTTTTTAGAAACAATGATGGGAATACTGTAAGATCAGAGTTTTATTTTTTGTTGTTTTTTGTTTTTTTTTTTACAGAAATTTTTGAAAATGTTGCAGTTGTGTACAGAAGTGATAGCAGATGTAGTCAACTTTTTTGAAAGTCATCAATTCTTCAATTTTTTTTTTTTAATAAGAGAACTCCAAGCAAATGTTTAAAGAGAAAAAGATAAGTACAAAAACAAGAATTTATTTTTCAAAGCTTACTAGCTTTTAAAATCTGTTTTGGGTCATTTTATTTATTTTTATGCAGTGTTTTGTAATACAAAGTGCATCCACTTTCCGCTAGAAACCCCAGAACTAGCTTCCTGACTGGAAATACAGTGTGAATAATAGAAGGTTAAAAAAAGTCAATTTTTTTGTCAAAGTTTTCAACATTTTTAAATCAGATTTACATACTTTAAAAAAAAAAAAAAAAAAGAAACCCCAGCACTAGCTTCCAGTGTGCATAATAGAAGGGTAAAAAAGTAAATAATTTTTTGGCAAAGTTTTCAACATTTATAAATTAGATTTACATATTTTTCTTTTATTTTTAAATAAAATATTTAGCACAAACAAATATTACAGAGTATATTCATAATAGTCAGTTTGCAACCTGTGCTGGGCTTTCCAGCTAGAAACCCCAGCACTAGCTTCCTGATTGGAAGTACAGTGTGCATAACAGAAGGTTACAAAAAAAGTCAATTTTTTTGTCAAAGTTTTCAACATTTATAAATTAGATTTACATACTTTTCTTTTTTTTTTAAATAAAATGTTTAGCACAAACAAATATTACAGAGTATATTCATAATAGTCAGTTTGCAACCTGTGCTGGGCTTTCCAGCTAGAAACCCCAGCACTAGCTTCCTGATTGGAAGTACAGTGTGCATAACAGAAGGTTACAAAAAAAGTCAATTTTTTTGTCAAAGTTTTCAACATTTTTAAATCAGATTTACATACTTTTATTTTTTTTTTTAAAAAGGAAACCCCGGCACTAGCTTCCAGTGTGCATAATAGAAGGTTAAAAAAGTAAATTTTTTATGTCAAAGTTTTCGACATTTTTAAATCAGATTTACATCATTTTATTTCTTTTAAATAAATTATTTAGCACAAATAATACAGAGTATATCCATAATACTCAGTTTGCAAACTGCGCTGGGCTTTCCATCAAGAAACCCCAGCACTAGCTTCCTGATTGGAAGTACAGTGTGCCTAACAGTAGGTTAAAAAAAGTCAATTTTTTTTTTAAGAGTTTTAAACATTTTTAAATCAGATTTACATACTTTTCTATTTTTTTTTTTTAAATAAAATATTTAGCACAAACAAAAAATACAGAGTATATCCATAATAGTCAGTTTGCAAACTGTGCTGGGCTTTCCGTCAAGAAACCCCAGCACTAGCTTCCTCATTGGAAGTACAGTGTGCATAATAGAAGGTTAAAAAAAAGTCAATTTTTTGTCAAAGTTTTCAACATTTTTAAATTAGATTTACATCATTTTCTTTTTTTTTTTTAATAAAATATTTAGCACAAATAAATCAGAGTATATCCATAATAGTCAGTTTGCAAACTGTGCTGGGCTTTCCGTCTAGAAACCCCAGCACTAGCTTCCTCATTGGAAGTACAGTGTGCATAATAGAAAGTCAAAGTTTTCAACATTTTTAAATCAGATTTGCATAATTTAGTTTTTTTTTAATAAAATATTCAGCCCAAACAAATAATACAGAGTATATCTATAATAGTCAGTTTGCAAACTGTGCTGGGCTTTCTGCTAGAAACCCCAGCACTAGCTTCCTGATCCAGCCACACAGGTCTATCACACTATAAAATCCTGCTGCAGTTAAGAAAAAAAAAGGAAAAAAAAAAACTAAAGTTTTAATTAATTTAATTAACACTTTAATTGTTTTTGTTTTTTTTTTGCTTTGTGTGTCCCCAATGGAGTTCTTCTTTTGAAAAAAGATGAATTCCAAGCAAATGTTCAAAGAGAAAATAGAAGTAAAAAGCAATTTAAATACTTTTTTTTTTTCAAAGTTTGTTAGATTTTTCAATCTGTTTTATATAACTTTATTTATATACAACATTTTGCAAACTGTGCTGGGCTTTCAGCTAGAAACCCCAGCACTAGCTTCCTGATGTGCAAAGCTGATCCAGTCACACAGGTCCATCACGCTATAAAATCCAGTTGCAGTGAGTGAGAGATCGCAAATAGGTGGCCATCTACTGGCTGCAAGTGGTAAATAGGAAAAATAGATGTAAGATTTCCTATTGATCTAATTAAAAAAAATAAAATAATTTGTCACCAACAGAGCTCAGGCACATGGGAATCAACCACTGAACACATTATAAAAAAAAAAACAAAACAAAAAAGAAACTTCATATTAACAGGCCCGTTACCACTGCCTAAAAAATATTTTTTTAAATGAGAGTTCCTCTTTAAACAGGAGCTTGAATTGCTTGTATAGATAAATGACTGTGATGCTATAAGTATATCCTATGGTCGTGTCGGATCAAGACTGAATTTTAAGGTAGCTGCATTTAAGTTTTCAAGAAGTAAAGAAGTTGTTAAAAAAGTAAAAATATTCACTATAAGGAAAAAAAAAAAAAAAATCATGTCTCACATTTTTTTTAATTTGTATCTAAAATCTTAAATCTGTAGCGAACAACTAGAAAAAGTAAACTTTATTTAAAATATATAATTTAAAATAATTTATTAATTCAGAAAAAAAAAAAAAAAAATATATATATATATATATATATATATATATATATATATATATCTGTATTACATAAGTTAAAAATTGTTAATTTCAATAACAATTATAAAAAAAAACAATGTAATAAAATCAAAAAGATGGGAAAAAATAGAAAGCGATTTGAACCATTATATATATTTATATAATTTAAAATAATTTATTAATTCAGAAAAAAAAAAAAAAAAAAAAAAAATATATATATATATATATATATATATATATATATATATATATATCTGTATTACATAAGTTAAAAATTGTTAATTTCAATAAAAATTATAAAAAAAAAACAATGTAATAAAATCAAAAAGATGGGAAAAAATAGAAAGCTATTTGAACCATTACTGCAGAGTCAGTAATCATCATATTAATTGTGATACAAATGCACTGAAATTAGATTTACTGCACATTTTGTTTGTACAACAGAACATATACGCTAACCTTGGCAAAGAAGAATATTCAAATTTAAAATACAAAAAAAAACCCAAAAAAAAAACAAACACATTATTATTACTCTTGCTGTCCCTAAATGATTGCATTTCATATTTTTTCAATCAAGAAAAACCCAATTTTATAAAAAAAAATAGCGCTCAATTCACTAAGCTCCAAACATGTGCTACTGATCGTAGTTCACGTTATTTTTCAGCCGCGGGACCGAACAAAACCACAAATAATTCCGGATTAGTAAATTGAGTCTAAAGTCGATCATTTCCAACACTTATTGCAGTTCATTTTTTTAGGAAAAACAAAAATTTTAAAGTGGAACTCCGGGCTGAGGACTAAACCAGGCGCCACGATTCACAACTAGCACTGCAGAGAAAATAAATCCGCATTTCTCATGGCGCTCCATCGAGGACTGAACTGCGCTACTTTATCAGCAGGCGACATATAAATGTAAATACAGCATGGGTATAGGTGGCGGTACTGGGACAGGTTCAGCCAGCGCCCCCTAGGCAAGGATGCAGAACTGCACCCCCCCTCCTGATGCATGTCGTAGAATGGCCACCTTTCTCTGGTGTCTGGTTCGCATGGAGCGTGCACTGCTGATGCACGGTCCATCGCCTGCTGGCCTGAAATGTAGTTGCGGGTGCATGGAGTGTTTTTGTGTCATCTGTGGGGGAATAGGGTAGTATATTGGAGTTTAGGGTGTCAGACCAGACAGGAAGATGCAGCCCACTGGTTGCTACCCAATGATCTGGAGCTTGCATGTGGTGAAGGGGTACCCTCCCCTACCGCTGCGCCCTGGGCAGCTGCCCCTCCTGCCCACCCCTTGTCCCAGCCCCAATAGGCAGACCACCCCTTGTCCCAGCCCCAATAGGCAGCCACTCCCTCATGCCCACCCCTAATTGGCAGCCCACCTCCTGCCCACCCCTTGTCCGGGCCCTGACGGGCAGAACCCCCTCCTGTCCATCCTTTGTCCCAGTCCTAACGGGTAGCCCCCCTCCTGCCCCCCCCTTGTCCCAGCCCTAATAGGCAACCCCCCTCGTGCCCACCCCTTGTCCCGGCCCTAACAGGCAGCCCACCCTTTGCCCCAGTCCTAACAGGCAGCCTCCCCTCCTGCCCACCCCTTTTCCTGGCCCTAACAGGCAGCCCTTCCCTCCTGCCCACCCATTGTCCCAGTCCTAATGGTCAGCCTCACCTCCCCTGCCGACTCCTTGTCCCGGCCCTAATAGGCAGCCCCCTCCTGCCCACCCCTTGTCCCGGCCTTTATAGGCAGCCCCCCTCCTGCCCACCCCTTGTCCCGGCGCTAATAAGCAGCCCCCCTCCTGCTCACCCCTTGTCCCGGCCCTAATAGGCAGCCCCCTCCTGCCCACCCCTTGTCCCGGCCCTAATGGGCAGCCTCCCCTCCTGCCCACCCCTTGTCCCTGCCCTAACGGGCAGCCTCCCCTCCTGGCCACCCCTTGTCCCTGCCCTAACGGGCAGCCTCCCCTCCTGGCCACCCCTTGTCCCGGCCCTAACAGGCAGCCACTCCCTCCTGCCCACCCCTTGTCCCGGCCCTAATAGGCAGCCACCTCCTGCCCACCCCTTGTCCGGGCCCTGACGGGCAGAACCCCCTCCTGTCCATCCTTTGTCCCGGTCCTAACGGGTAGCCCCCCTCCTGCCCACCCCTTGTCCCGGCCCTAATAGGCAACCCCCCTCGTGCCCACCCCTTGTCCCGGCCCTAACAGGCAGCCCACCCTTTGCCCCAGTCCTAACAGGCAGCCTCCCCTCCTGCCCACCCCTTTTCCTGGCCCTAACAGGCAGCCCCCCCCTCCTGCCCACCCTTTGTCCCAGTCCTAATAGTCAGCCTCACCTCCCCTGCCGACTCCTTGTCCCGGCCCTAATAGGCAGCCCCCTCCTGCCCACCCCTTGTCCCGGCCCTTATAGGCAGCCCCCCTCCTGCCCACCCCTTGTCCCGGCGCTAATAAGCAGCCCCCCTCCTGCTCACCCCTTGTCCCGGCCCTAATAGGCAGCCCCCCTCCTGCTCACCCCTTGTCCCGGCCCTAATAGGCAGCCCCCCTCCTGCCCACCCGTTGTCCCAGCCCTAATGGGCAGCCTCCCCTCCTGGTCACCCCTTGTCCCGGCCCTAACAGGCAGCCACTCCCTCCTGCCATCCCCTTGTCCTGGCCCTAATAGGCAGCCCCCCCCTGCCCTCCCCTTGTCCCGGCCCTAATAGGCAGCCTCCTCCTGCCTACCCCTTGTCCCGGCCCTAATAGGCAGCCCCCAGATGACTACAAGGTGGCTGCAACAGTATGATGTGCTACACATTACCGAGGGAGGGGCAGATCCAAGAGCCCAGCCCAGGGAGGCCAGCTCCTCACCACTATGTATATGTTGAGATTGATTGGATCTTTGGGGGTTGGGCGGAGAAGAGACATTTCATCTCCCATGTTGAAGTCAGCCATTGGATAACAATTCATTAAAAAAAAAATCTGAAATAAATGCACAAGAATTGGACCTTCCTGGAGAAAACGTTTCTGTTGGCTCCCTTCAGTGATGGCCACAAATCTAAAGACAAAGCTGATTGGGCGTGGAATTCTTTTTTTATTGCGGGGGGGGGGGGGGCTGCAGCTGAGATTCATTCTATGATTCTTACTGAAAACGTACAATAAATTCTGAATTTCCTGAATCTCGGACTTTACCATAGAGAAGATTGGCCTTCCCATCATCAGGGACCATGTAAGGAAGAGGCCAGGGTTCCTGGACATGTGACCGGCACTGAAGCGAGCTGCAGCATTTTCCCCCAGAAAAGGAAAACTTTCCAGCATTTTAATGACCCTTTATTTATCCGCCCCCCATCAAGACTAATGGGATGTATATGAATCGTGCCTGGAGTTCCACTTTAGGTATGTGCTGTGCAGGGAGAAGTTCACCTTTGGGAACACGCTACATATTCCACCTGCCCTGCCTACAAATCCCAGCAGCCTTTGCGGCTGTGACCGTGTAGTCTTCAATGAACTACTACGGCGCTGGGGAGTGCTGGGACAGTTCATTGAAGTTTCCTGTCAGAATATCTGCTTGTCTGTACACCCCCTACACCCCGTACATCCCCTACACCCCCTACATCCCCTACATCCCCATACACCACGTTCATCCCCTACACCCCGTACATCCCCTACACCCCCATACACCCCGTTCATCCCCTACACCCCATACATCCCCTACACCCCGTACATCCCCTACACTCCCTACATCCCATACACCCCCTACATCCCATACACCCCGCACATCCCATACACCCCGCACATCCCATACACCCCGCACATCCCCTACATCTTCTACATTCCCATACATCCCATATACCCCCTACATCCAATACACCTCGTACATCTACATCCCAGTACAACCCCTACACCTTGTACATCTACATCCCCGTACATCCCATACACCTCATACATCCCGTACATCTCCTACATCTCTACACCCCATACATCCCCATACACCACATTCATCCCCTACACCTCGTACATCCCCTACACCCCGTACATCCCCTACACCTCGTACATCCCCTACACCTCGTACATCCCCTACACCCCATACATCCCCTACACCTCGTACATTCCCTACACCCCGTACATCCCCGTACATCCCCTACACCCCGTACATCCCCTACACCCCGTACATCCCCATACACCTCGAACATCTCCTACATCCCATACACCCCGTACATCCCCTACACCTCGTACATCTCCTACATCTCTACACCCCATACATCCTGCACATCCCTACATCCCTACACCCCACACATACCTACACCCTTAATCCCGCACATCCCATACACCCCACACATCCCCATACACCCAGCACGTCCCATACATCCTGTACACTTCACACATCCCATACATTCCCCTACACCCCCTGTACATCCCATACACCTCCTACACCCCGCACACGCCATACATCCCGTACTCCTCCTACATCCCCATACACCCCAGTATATCCCCGTACACCCCGCACATCCCAGTACATCCCTGTACACCTCCTACATCCCCATACACCCCAGTATATCCCCGTACATCCCGTATACCACGTACAGCAAGCAGATATACTGATGGATCTGCAGGAGACCTGCATGGCATCTGTGATCTACTGATTGATGGTGCAATGCTTTACAGGCTCCTTTGGACAAAAAATAATAAATGCACACTTTTTTTACCTGCAAAATAATGTTTAAAAGGTGAACTTATCCTTTAACACACAAAAAAAAAAAGGACACAAGATTTCCATCTGTCAGTTTTCAAAATGCCCGCATGCAATAAAAGAGAGACATCATTAATGCAGACGAGGAATCCCCCCAAGGTGAGGACGCCGGGGTCCGTTCACTAAGCTGTGCGAGTTCTCATACTCATCATATAGCTCGTCTTATCTACGGAAAGGACACTCAGGTGCTGAATCCATATGTAGTTCCAGCTCCGGCCTTTGCTAAGATCTGAAATGACATGAACCCACTCCGGGTCAGGAAAGCAGCCGGCCTGTGTGCAAAAACTGGGCGTGGCTTTCATTGCGCTGAATACTGGCCGAGGCTTAAAGGGACACAGAGTGCAGGAGTCAGTAGTGAGGGATGCAGGGGTCAGGAGTCAGTAGTGAGGGATGCAGGGGTCAGGGGTCAGTAGTGAGGGATGCAGGGGTCAGGAGTCAGTAGTGAGGGATGCAGGGGTCAGGAGTCAGTAGTGAGGGATGCAGGGGTCAGGAGTCAGTAGTGAGGGATGCAGGGGTCAGGAGTCAGTAGTGAGGGATGCAGGGGTCAGGAGTATGTGATGCTGAGGTCTAAGGCCAGTAGGGAGTCAGAGGTCAGGACACAGTGATGCAGAGTTCACAGGTCAGGACACAGTGATGCAGAGTTCACAGGTCAGGACACAGTGATGCAGAGTTCAGGGGTCAAGAGTCAGTGACACAGAGTAGTCAGTGAAGCAGAGGTCAGGACACAGTGATGCAGAGTTCACAGGTCAGGACACAGTGATTCAGAGGTCAGGACACAGTGATGCAGAGTTCAGAGGTCAGAAGTGAGGCAGAGTTCAGGGGACAGGAGTAAGTGAGGCAGAGTTCAGGGGTCAGGAGTGAGGCAGAGTTCAGGGGTCAGGACACAGTGAGGTAGAGTTCAGGGGTCAGGAATCAATGATGGAGAGATCAGGGGTCAGCGATGCAGAGTTCAGGGGTCAGTAGTCAGTGATGCAGAGGTCAGGACACAGTGATGCGGAGTTCAGGAGTCAGTAGTAAGGTAGGCAGAGGTCAGTAGTAAGTGATGCAGAGTTCAGGGGTCAAGAGTGAGAGAGTTCAGGGGTCAAGAGTGAGAGAGTTCAGGGGTCAAGAGTGAGACAGTTCAGGGGTCAAGAGTGAGACAGAGTTCAGGGGTCAGGAGTAAGTGATGCAGAGTTCAGAGGTCAGGACACAGTGATGGAGAGTTCAGGGGTCAGAAGTGAGGCAGAGTTCAGGGGTCAGGACACAGTGAGGTAGAGTTCAGGGGTCAGGACACAGTGAGGTAGAGTTCAGGGGTCGAGTCAGTGATGCAGAGGTCAGGACACAGTGATGCGGAGTTCAGGAGTCAGTAGTAAGGTAGGCAGAGGTCATTAGTAAGTGATGCAGAGATCAGGAGTCAAGAGTGATGCAGAATTCAGGGGTCAGGAGTGAGGTAGAGTTCAGGGGTCAAGAGTAAGTGAGGCAGAGTTCAGGGGTCAGGAGTCAATGATGCAGAGATCAGGGGTCAGGAGTGATTCAGAGGTCAGGACACAGTGATGCGGAGTTCAGGAATCAGCAGTAAGGTAGGCAGAGGTCAGTTGTAAGTGATGCAGAGTTCAGGGGTCAGGAGTGAGGCAGAATTCAGGGGTCAGGACACAGTGAGGCAGAGTTCACGGGTCAGGAGTAAGTAATGCAGAGGTCAGGAGTTAGTGATGCAGAGTTCAGGGGTCATTGGTAAGTGATGCAGGGTTCAGGAGTCAGTGATTCAGGGGTCAGGAGTAAATGATGCAGAGTTCAGAGGTCTGTAATCAGTAATTCAGGGGTCAGTGATGCAGAGTTCAGGGGTCAGTAGTCAGTGATGCAGAGATCAGGGGTCAGGAGTCAATGATGGAGAGATCAGGGGTCAGGAGTCAATGATGGAGAGATCAGGGGTCAGGAGTCAATGATGGAGAGATCAGGGGTCAGGAGTCAATGATGGAGAGATCAGGGGTCAGGAGTCAGCGATGCAGAAATCAGGGGTCAGGAGTCAGCGATGCAGAGATCAGGGGTCAGGAGTCAGCGATGCAGAGATCAGGGGTCAGGAGTCAATGATGGAGAGATCAGGGGTCAGGAGTCAGCGATGCAGAGATCAGGGGTCAGGAGTCAGCGATGCAGAGATCAGGGGTCAGGAGTCAGCGATGCAGAGATCAGGGGTCAGGAGTCAGCGATGCAGAGATCAGGGGTCAGGAGTCAGCGATGCAGAGATCAGGGGTCAGGAGTCAGCGATGCAGAGATCAGGGGTCAGGAGTCAATGATGGAGAGATCAGGGGTCAGGAGTCAATGATGGAGAGATCAGGGGTCAGGAGTCAGTGATGGAGAGATCAGGGGTCAGGAGTCAATGATGGAGAGATCAGGGGTCAGGAGTCAATGATGGAGAGATCAGGGGTCAGGAGTCAATGATGGAGAGATCAGGGGTCAGGAGTCAATGATGGAGAGATCAGGGGTCAGGAGTCAGTGATGCAAAGTGGCAGGTTAGGGTAGTATAGCGGCAGGTTAGGGTTGGCTTGGGGGGGGCACAAATAAAATCTGGGGTGGGGGGGCACAGCCCACCCCAGCACCCCCCTAGATCCAGCCATGGTTTGGACCATTGTGTGTTTTTGCATTTTCTCACCCTCTGAATTGGCTGCTTTTTCTGCCCTCTTCTCTGGACATCACATTGCTAAACCATAAGAAGTTCCACGTGTGGGTGACCTGTAAGCCGTGGCCAGTCGATCGTTGGAAATGCGATTTCAATGTCTCAAATGAGCAGACAGAGCCAGTTGATGAGCATGCGGCACGTGTTCTGTTTTGGTGAACTGACCCTATGCGTCTCTTCAGCCTCCTGTGACATGATCCCCATGGTACTCTTGTTCTAGAAGCTTCCAGTAAATGGAGGACGTCTTACCTTCCATGGGCGTGTTGGGATCGGGCCGGTTAGCAAACACAACATCCACATATTCTAGCTGAAGTCTTTCTAGAGAAGCTTTTAAACCTTAATAACGATTAAGCAGATCATTACCGACACGTTACATACAACATCTCCAGACACGTTACATACAACATCTCCAGACACGTTACAGACAACATCTCCAGACACGTTACAGACAACATCTCCAGACACGTTACAGACAACATCTCCAGACACGTTACAGACAACATCTCCAGACACGTTACACACAACATCTCCAGACACGTTACACACAACATCTCCAGACACGTTACACACAACATCTCCAGACACGTTACACACAACATCTCCAGACACGTTACAGACGACATCTCCAGACACGTTACAGACAACATCTCCAGACACCTTACAGACGACATCACCAGACACGTTACATACATAATCTCCAGACACGTTACATACAACATCTCCAGACACGTTACACACAACATCTCCAGACATGTTACACACAACATCTCCAGACACGTTACACACAACATCTCCAGACACGTTACACACAACATCTCCAGACACGTTACATACAACATCTCCAGACACGTTACATACAACATCCACCCGTACACACTGCTTTGAAAACCTGGATTTGCCATTCCTCAATGGGAAATGTAAAGTGGTTGTAAACCCTTGTGACCGGCCTCAGGTGATACACAGAAATGAAGAAAAAAAAAATAAATCCTCCTACATACGTTGTACCAGTTTATCTGTAGCCTTCTCTGAAAGCAGGGGGCTGCAGCCGAAGTTGCAAGAGCTCTGAGAGCTTATTGGAGGAAAGGGACACACCCTCCTTCACACAGTATACAAGTACAGAGCTGAGGCTGTCAATCACAGGCTGTGTGCTTTAGTAGTGGCGTCCCGAGGCAGGTGCGGGGGGTGTGGCCGGCACCGGGTGACACTGACCACACGGGGTGACACCGGACCCGCTCCCACGAAAAGGTAAGTTGAAAAGCAAGCTGACGATCCCCGCAGGATGTTTCGGATCTGCGGATTGAGCATAATAGGTCGAAGTCTGATCCATTATGCTCCCTGAACCACAGATCTGATCCATCCTGCGGGGATCGTCAGCTTTCTTCACAACTTACCTTTTCGTGGAGCGGGTCCGGTGTCACCCCGTATAGGTTGCATCCCGACAATCCCCGCAGGATGGATCGGATCTGCGGATTGAGCATAATAGGTCAGAGTCCGATCCATTATGCTCCCCAATCCGCAGATCTGATCCATCCTGCGGGGATTGTCGGGATGCAACCTATACGGGGGTGACACCGGACCCGCTCCACGAAAAGGTAAGTTGAAAAGCAAGCCGACAATCCCCGCAGGATGGATCGGATCTGAGGATTGAGCATAATAGGTCGGACTCCGATCCATTATGCTCCCCAATCCGCAGGTCCAATCCATCCTCCGGGGATCGTCGGAGGGGGTGTCACTAAGTGTTACCACACCAGGTGACACCAACCCTAGGGACGCCTCTGTGCTGGAGCTCCCTCTCCTGTCACTTTTTTATCTCTTGGTGTCAGGGAAACTTGTCAGAGGTGACTCATGCTGATAGCAGGGGAAGGAGGCAGCAGACAGATATGGCACTCAGTGCTCTGGACTGAAACAAGGACACACTATAGAGCAGTGATGGCGAACCCGTGGCACGCGTGCCACAACCGGCACGCCGAGCCTTATCTGTGGGCACGCCAGGAGAATACCGTATTTTTCGCTCCATAAGACGCACTTTTTTTCCCCCAAAAAAGGGGGGAAAATGTCAGTGCGTCTTATGGAGCGAATATAGAGCGGCCGGTCCGGTATTTCCACCGCGGCCGTGTCAGAATACCGGGCCGGCCGCTCAGCTCTGCAGTGGGACCTTACCTGTTCCTCTATCCAGCGGCGCGCTGTCTTCCCGGCTTCTGTAGTGTGCGTGACAGCCGGGTCCCAAGTGCGCATGCGCAAGAAGCAGTGCTCTTTGTGAATGGTAAGGCGGTACCTGGGACACATGACAGATCCCAGAAGCCGCCGGACCAATCACAAAGCGCAGTGCTTCTCGCCGAGCGCCCACACTACAGAAGCCGGGAAGACAGCGCGCGGCTGGGTAGAGGAACAGGTAAGATAAAAAAAAAACTCTGCGGAAGTAAGAGCGGGTACCTGTCAAATTCAGGTACCCGCTCCCCCCCCCCCCAAAGGTCAGCAGTCATCTGTACTGTCCGCAGTCTCTGGTCATCCCTGTACTGTCTGCAGTCTCTGGTCATCCCTGTACTGTCTGCAGTCTCTGGTCATCCCTGTGCTTTCCGCAGTCTCTGGTCATCCCTGTGCTTTCCGCAGTCTCTGGTCATCTCCTGTACTGTGTCCGCAGTCTCTGGTCATCTCCTGTACTGTGTCCGCAGTCTCTGGTCATCTCCTGTACTGTGTCCGCAGTCTCTGGTCATCCCTGTACTGTCCGCAGTCTCTGGTCATCTCCTGTACTGTGTCCGCAGTCTCTGGTCATCTCCTGTACTGTGTCCGCAGTCTCTGGTCATCCCTGTGCTTTCCGCAGTCTCTGGTCATCTCCTGTACTGTGTCCGCAGTCTCTGGTCATCCCTGTACTGTCCGCAGTCTCTGGTCATCCCTGTACTGTCCGCAGTCTCTGGTCATCCCTGTACTGTGTCCGCAGTCTCTGGTCATCTCCTGTACTGTGTCCACAGTCTCTGGTCATCCCTGTGCTGTCCGCAGTCTCTGGTCATCCCTGTGCTGTGTCCGCAGTCTCTGGTCATCCCTGTACTGTGTCCGCAGTCTCTGGTCATCCCTGTGCTGTGTCCGCAGTCTCTGGTCATCCCCTGTACTGTGTCCGCAGTCTCTGGTCATCTCCTGTACTGTGTCCGCAGTCTCTGGTCATCTCCTGTACTGTGTCCGCAGTCTCTGGTCATCTCCTGTACTGTGTCCGCAGTCTCTGGTCATCCCTGTGCTGTGTCCGCAGTCTCTGGTCATCCCTGTGCTGTGTCCGCAGTCTCTGGTCATCCCCTGTACTGTGTCCGCAGTCTCTGGTCATCTCCTGTACTGTGTCCGCAGTCTCTGGTCATCTCCTGTACTGTGTCCACAGTCTCTGGTCATCCCTGTACTGTCCGCAGTCTCTGGTCATCTCCTGTACTGTGTCTGCAGTCTCTGGTCATCCCTGTGCTGTCCGCAGTCTCTGGTCATCCCTGTGCTGTCCGCAGTCTCTGGTCATCCCTGTGCTGTCCGCAGTCTCTGGTCATCCCTGTGCTGTCCGCAGTCTCTGGTCATCCCTGTGCTGTCCGCAGTCTCTGGTCATCCCTGTGCTGTCCGCAGTCTCTGGTCATCCCTGTGCTGTCCGCAGTCTCTGGTCATCCCTGTGCTGTCCGCAGTCTCTGGTCATCCCTGTGCTGTCCGCAGTCTCTGGTCATCCCTGTGCTGTCCGCAGTCTCTGGTCATCCCTGTGCTGTCCGCAGTCTCTGGTCATCCCTGTGCTGTCCGCAGTCTCTGGTCATCCCTGTGCTGTCCGCAGTCTCTGGTCATCCCTGTGCTGTCCGCAGTCTCTGGTCATCCCTGTGCTGTCCGCAGTCTCTGGTCATCCCTGTGCTGTCCGCAGTCTCTGGTCATCTCCTGTACTGTCCGCAGTCTCTGGTCATCCCTGTACTGTCCGCAGTCTCTGGTCATCCCTGTGCTGTCCGCAGTCTCTGGTCATCCCTGTACTGTGTCTGCAGTCTCTGGTCATCCCCTGTACTGTGTCCGCAGTCTCTGGTCATCCCTGTACTATGTCCGCAGTCTCTGGTCATCCCTGTGCTGTCCGCAGTCTCTGGTCATCCCTGTGCTGTCCGCAGTCTCTGGTCATCCCTGTGCTGTCCGCAGTCTCTGGTCATCCCTGTGCTGTCCGCAGTCTCTGGTCATCCCTGTACTGTGTCTGCAGTCTCTGGTCATCCCCTGTACTGTGTCCGCAGTCTCTGGTCATCCCCTGTACTGTGTCCGCAGTCTCTGGTCATCTCCTGTACTGTGTCCGCAGTCTCTGGTCATCCCCTGTACTGTGTCCGCAGTCTCTGGTCATCCCTGTGCTGTCCGCAGTCTCTGGTCATCCCTGTACTGTCCGCAGTCTCTGGTCATCCCTGTACTGTTAATTAGTTTGCACTTCTGTACGAGTTGTTTTTTCTAAACCAAAAGCTCGATATTCAGGTTTCATTGCAGTGTTGGCACTTTGAAAGAAATAAGTTGGTTTTGGGTGGCAGTTTGGGCACTCGGGCTCAAAAAGGTTCGCCATCACTGCTATAGAGGGATGTGCTTTGGGGATTACAACCGCTTTACGCCTCATTGGCTGTATGTGTAATAAGGCCAATGTTACATTCTCTGACACCAATGACACATTCGCTCCGTCACATTCTACATCACACAGGAAAGGTAAGAAGAGGGTAAATGGCAGTTATTTTTTGTCTTTACATTTACAAACTTTTTTCTAGGAAATGACCCGGTGGGTGCAGGAAAGTATCTCACAGACATCAGGAAACACAATCTTGTGGTGTTAACGATCACCGACACCAAATCTGACACCGCTGCCGTTTATTGAGTGGTACTCATTTTCGGAAAAACTTCTGGGGGGGGGGGAGGGGGGGGGGGGAGGTTATTTAAGCGGGAATACGGGGGAACAGTTTCAGCACCTCCAACAATGGATGTATGTAAGGGCAAGGGGTGCTGGGGGGTTTATTGGTGCCGGCAGGATCTATTGTTGCTGGGCGGATCTATTGTTGTGGAGGTCTATTGTTGTTGCTCGGAGGGTATATTTTCGCTGGCAGGGATTTAATGTTGAGGGAGGGATCTATTATTGCTGGCTGCTGATAGGGCTACTGATGCTAGCTGCTGGGAGAACTATTGTTGTGGGGGGAGGGGGGTCTTTTGTTGTTGCTGGGGGTCTATTGTTGGGGGGGATCTTTTGTTGTTGCTGGGGGGGTCTATTGTTGCTGGGAGGGATTTACTGTTGAGGTAGGGATCTATTATTGCTGGCTACTGAAAAGGCTACGGATGCTAGCTGCTGGGAGATCTATTGTTGAGGTAGGGATCTATTATTGCTGGCTGCTGATGCAGGCTGCTGGCAGATCAATTGTTGTGGGGGAGGGGGTATTTTGTTGCTGGGAGGGATTTACTTTTGAGGAAAGGATCTATTGCTGCTGGCTGCTGATAGGGCTACTGATGCTAGCTGCTGGGAGATCTGTTGCTGCTGGGAGGTCTATTGTTGTGGGGGGGGTCTTTTGTTGCTGCTAGGGGGTCTATTGTTGCTGGGAGGGATTTAATGTTGAGGGAGGGATCTATTATTGCTGGCTGCTGATGCTGGCTGCTGGCAGATCTATTGCTGTGGGGGTCTTTTGTTGCTGCTGGGGGGTCTATTGTTGCTGGAAGGGATTTAATGTGAGGGAGAGATCTATTATTGCTGGCTACTGTTACTGGCTGCTGGCAGATCTATTGTTGTGGGGGAGTGGGGTATTTTGTTACTGGGAGGGATTTACTGTTGAGAGAGGGATCTATTGTTGCTGGCTGCTGATAGGGCTACTGATGCTAGCTGCTGGGAGATCAATTGTTTGGGGGGGGGGTCTTTTGTTGCTGGGATAAATTTAATATTGAGGGAGGGATCTATTATTGCTGGCTGCTGATGCTGGCAGATCTATTGTTGTGGGGGAGGGGGTATTTTGTTGCTGGGAGGGATTTACTGTTGAGGTAGGGATCTATTATTGCTGATAGGGCTACTGATGCTATCTGCTGGGAGATCTATTGTTGCTAGCGGAGGTCTGTGTTGCTGAATACATCTATTGTTACTGGGGTATTTTGTTGTGGCAGGGGGGGTCCTATTGTTGCTGGGGGAGGGGGGGGTCTGTTGCTGGCTGCAGGGAGTCTGTGTTGTTGCCTTACTTGTTATCAGCAACAAATTTCATGCAAATTACTTAGCACCCCAAAATGATACTTGGTTTTGTAGTCTCTAAAAGGGGTGGTAGTTGGGAGGTGAATAGGGGCGGATCCAAGGGATGGTTCTCAGAGGTGGGTAGGGGGCGGATCCAAGGGATGGTTCTCAGAGGTGGGTAGGGGCGGATCCAAGGGATGGTTCTCAGAGGTGGGTAGGGGGCGGATCCAAGGGATGGTTCTCAGAGGTGGGTAGGGGGCGG